>NW_007176139.1:0-4080 GCF_000164805.1 Carlito syrichta
CCTACCGGACCGTAAAAGTGTTCATTCAGCCGGGCTCGGCGGCTCAGCCTGTAATCCCGCGCCTTTGGGAGGCTGAGGTGAGTGGATTGCCTGAGCCCGCGGGTTCGAGACCCGCCTGGGCAGGCAAGACCTCATCTCTACAATAAAATCAAAAGATTAGCCGGGCGTGGTAGCGCACACCTGTAATTCCAGCTACTTTCGGAAGGCTGAGGTGGAAGGATCGCCGGAGCCCAGCAGGTCGAGGCTGCGGTGGCCGGGAGCGGCCACTGCACTCCAGTTCGGGTGACAGAGTGAGACTCCAAGTCAAAAAAAAAAAAAAAAAAAGTTTTCATTCAGTGATCTCAGTGTTTGTTATCACCAGCACGTGCTTAGCAATGTTGACCCACGGGAACGTGGACTCTGTGTCTTACCCTTCCTATTTACCAGATTTTACGCAAGGAACATCTTTTGATGCCCCAGGTGAAGAAAGTCCTCAAACGGGGGAAGGTTTTGCCACTTTGGAGGAGTTGAGACAAAAGTGGCAGATGCACTAGAAAGCAGCATGATTATACAGGCTGGAAGACTGTTCTGAAGGGCTGTGACTCTACCCAATTTGTGGCGCCATGGATGCCCACTGTCCACACTTGCTTCAGCTCTGCCCAGCTCTGCCCAGCTGGAGCTTTTCCCTTTCACTGGGCCACTGCTCCCTGCAGAGTACCTGAAGGAAACCATACTCTCAATACCCAGAGGATCCCACGTTGTGTATAGTCAGGCTAAGCCTGGACTCGGTCTCTCACCAGCTGTACCTGGAACTTCGGCCTTGGCTCTCACTGACAGATTCTGCGTGCATGATAGGTGCACAGCCCTCCGTTGGGTATCCTGCCACCTGGTAAAGGGATGACCAGATGGTCTGGCCTCCTGACTCTTAGTCAAGGGCTTGCTGTCCCCAACTTATTTGACACCCCCAGGACATCCCCTCCTGAGGCTATCTCAGGCGTGTTAGCTGCTTGGGGACCCCTCCCTCTCTGAGTCACACAGCTGTCATTATCCTACTGGCCATGGGTACTGGGGACTCCCTGAGGATTCCTTTGTGTCCCGTGCCTATCGACTGAGATATCTGTCTCCCAGCTGACCACCCTTCCAGCCACCCTGAAATCCCTCACCCTAACCAACTCCAAAGGCGGCATCGCCCCCATCTCTTGTCACCCACTGTGACTCCATCTCCGGGAGGCATCTATGAAACCCACAGCTTTCATCTCCGTCACCCCATCACTCCCCAACGCTATAGCTCCTCTTCATGGCCTCATGTAGTCCTGTCCTTTGGAAACATAAGCCGAAGACACCAACGAACTCTGCATCCAGCTTGGCTGCAGGGCACATTAATGCTCCTTTTCACAAGATTAAGGCCACATGCTGGGCACACTGGATGAGGGTGTGGGAAGGCTTGTGGTCTATGGGACACTGCCACTGCTCTGCTCTTCTTGGTGACAGCCTCAGATTCCAAGAGCAGGTTCTGATGATGCTTTGGTTACTGGGGGTTCTCAGAATTTTAAATAGAAGGCTATCCGAGTGTCCTGAGGCTCCAAGAACACCAGGAGCACATTTTGAGGAAATCCTCTGAGCTATACCAGTGCCCAAAAGTCTTCCTCCCTGAGGTGCATCAGGAGTATGGCCATTACGTTGCTCATTCTCCTATAGTAGCTGACCTCCTGCAAAAGCCATGCTACATGGGAGGGCTGAGACCACATTGGAGATACCCTGGGAGGTCTAATGTCATATCATGAGAATGAGGTCCCCTGGAAGGGCAGAGGTCTCCTCAGTGTTCAGAGGTCACTGGGTAGACCTGCCCCACACCTAAAAGATTTTGTGTTCAGCCTCTGCACCTCTCACCTGACACTGCATGAGAACTGAGCAAGTCAGGCTCATTGTAGTTTCCAAGGAGTCTGGAGTGACTCCTGCCCTGTCCAAGCTGGGGATGCCAGCAGTGTCAGAGGTGATGAGTGTTTAGGCCCCCAGATGGCAGGTAAGGGAGCACACTGCATCAGGCTCAGGGCAGTACAAATGGACATGACCCCTCTGAGGGTCCTTCCCGGGCACTGACTGCCACACACAGCTTCCCCAGGCCACTCATGGGGTGCCTGGCACGTGAGGATTTCTAGATTGATTCCCTCTGTGGGCAGCTGCCCCCTATGTGGATGCCGAGTAGAAGCTCTCCCTGGTGATTTGGGAACAAAACTTTGGGCCCATGCAGGGACACTCTCCTCGTGAGCCTCCCCCCATCTACTATGCCATTAGAGGTTTGAGGTGAAGTGCACCTTGTCCCCTGTGAAGGTTCTGGTGAAGAACATAGCTTCTTGACGATCCAGTCTCACTCGATGACAGAGACTTTGTGTATCAGGCACTTCACCATCAGGTGAAACTTTCTGCCAAGAGAAGCCTCCTACAAGCCCCCCTGGCTCATGATATTTGGGGAAGCTTCAAGGATCAGGCATCGGGTCTCCCTCTGAGATGTGTGGGTAGGTCCAGTTCAGACCTCAACCTCTTATGTCAGTTTTGAATGAGCAACACTCCCCTAATGTGGCATTGTGACAGGAGTGAGCTACACCCTACAGAGGCCATCCTGCTGGTCACTCACAGTGAATGGGACTAAAAGCCACCATATCCCACAAAGCCTTCATCCCTGACAACACGAGAATGTGCCGAAGGTGTCAGGGCCTGAAATACTCACTTATAGACAGAATAGGCCACCAGCACAGAGGTCAACTCTTACTCTCTAGGAAAGAGAGGAGGCTTTTGGGGGTTTCTTACAGATGTTGTTCATTTGGTTTTGTCTCTCAAACCCTGACAGGAAGTCAAATTTTAGGTGAAGTTGATCTACCTGATAAGCTGTGACCTTTTTGGGACATGTGCATTTTAGAATATGTTTTGGTTAAATCTTCAGGCAGTGAAATGAAGTATCTCTGGTGTCATGTCAAGATATTGTTCAGTCGGGTCATTTTTAAAAATTGAATTTTTACTCAAGATGGTCTAGCCTTTGTACATTAAGTGTGTTTCTAAACCCATTCGTGATATCCTATGTCCACACACTAGTGCCTCAAGAAGCGACTTCTTCCCTATTTAAGTCTCTAGGGTTTCCTCTTTATAGCCTCCCTCTCCCAACTCCATGAGCCCCTGGCAGTCCAGAATCATTGATGGTGCCTATGGGTTGCCCCTGAGTAGAATGGCCCTGGATTGTGAGTTCTACAGAGGTCAACTTTTAAATCTTGTTTCCTTGTCTCAGCCAATCTTTTCTCACAGTCAGTCATGGCCCTGTGGGGTCAAAGTCTTGTTCCCCTTTCTCAGCCTCTGCACCCCTCACCTGACACTGCATTAGGACTGCACTAGTCTGGCCCTTGTCTGTTTCTAAGGAGCCTTGAAATAGAGGATCTCTTAAAGCTCTCCCAGACAGAACATTCTCTTTGTGGTAATTTTTAAGTCTGGAAATATTTTTTGAATGCCCCTTCTGTACTCGGGTCTGTTCTATGTGCTGGGAACTGAGTCCCTTCTTTGCCTACCCCCAGACTTTTGGCTCCTCTCACCTCTCTTCGTGGCCTCCTTCTTCTGTTCCCCTTTCCCACCCAGGGACTTGAAGCACTTGGACTCAAACTGCCTGCCTCTGTCCAATATATAGCATCCAGTGTCCCAGGTTCCACCCGCCACTGGCTCAGTCTCCAAGGCCCCATGTCCATTCAGCCAATCACCAAGTGAAGATGATGAGAAAGCGACTTGAGCCAGGAGCACCCTCAGCTGAGATACACTCATGATACAAACTCATCTTTAGTGTCTAGGACAGAGGTGTGCAACATTTTGTCTTCCCTGAGCCTCATGAAGTAAAGAAGAATTGTTTGTGGCTGCACATAAGTGTCATAATACCATTAGTGCATGTACATAATAGGACTTCTCTCTATATATGTATATGTATATATGTATATGTGTGTATATATATGTGTGTGCATGAGTATAAATATATATATATATTTTAGTTGGAGTCTCTGTCTCCCAGTTGGAGCCTAGCCTCCCCAAATGCTGGAATTACAGGCATAAGCCTGCACATGACCTGAA
>NW_007176140.1:0-401 GCF_000164805.1 Carlito syrichta
CAGGATAAAAAGCCAGCTGTCTGTCTGGAGAGTGGGACAGCCAGCCAGCTTAACTAAGAAGCCACCCTGATGTTCAGGCGGCTATCCAGCCAGCTTAACTAGCTGGCAACCTAACTGACCAGCCTACTAACAAGCCGGTTTAACTTGCCAGCCACCTAGCTAGGCAGCTGGCTAGCCAGCTGACTTAACTAGCTGACTTTACTAGATAGCCATCCTGCTAGCCAGCTGCCTTAATTAGCTAGCAACCCTGTTAGCCAGCTGGCCAGCCATCTCACTTAACTCACTGACTTAACTAGCTAGCCATCCGGCTAACCAGCTGACTTAATTAGCTAGCTACCTACCTAGCCAGTTGACTAGCAAGCAGACTTAAATAGCTGAATTAATCAGCTAGCCAGCTGGCT
>NW_007176141.1:0-3042 GCF_000164805.1 Carlito syrichta
CACTGCATTTCAGCCTGGGTGACAGAGTAAGACTGCAACTCAAAAATAAAAATAAAAAAAGTATAGTTACAGAGCCCTGAACTACAATCTGAGCTTCCTCCAAGCAGTTCCTCTTCCATGCCTGTGTGACCATCTCTAAGGTGGGAGCTCCAGTTTCTGAGACTGGGCCTAGATTCCCTGGGTGTAAACAGCCATCTCCCACCATCCTGGATGGGCTCAGGGAGCTCATGTCTTCTCCTGCTCAAACCCATCGATAATTTATCTCCCCTGGTGGGAGCTGAGGTGGAACAGGGGAAGGACAAGGAGTTGTGTATAAGGACCTGGGACCTTTCAGAACACGGCGCTGCCCTTCCCTGCCTGAGTGGGGATGGGTAAGGAAGAGGGGTTCATTCAGTCAACAGATATTTACTATGCACCTATCATGCCTAGAGGTTTTATCAGTAAATGAAATATATACAAATTCTTCCCTCGGGCAGTTTACACTTTAAAGGAAACAGCTTGGACAAATAACAGGATAAATAAGAAAAATATCTAGTATGTTAAATGGTGATAAGTGCTCAGGGGAAATACAGCAGGTAGGAGATTTGAGGGTTGGCAGGAGCAGGGAGTGCAGGTCACCATTCAGATAAGGTGAAAAGGAATATGAGAGCTGAGAACAGATCCAAAGGAGCAAGGAGTTAGATGGGAAAATGTCCACTATTTACAGGGTGAGTATTCCAGGCAGGAACAACAGTTGGGTAAAGAACTTGAGGTGGGAACATTCTGGCAGGGGTCAGATGACCCCAAGATGATTAGGAGGTCTACAGCAGGTTGAGTGGGAGGTGTAGTGGATGAGAATTAGGTCGGCAAAGAGGACTAGATTCAGGTCGGGCTTTGGTAGGCAAAGCCTTTGCTGAAACTTATTCTGGTGAGCAAATGGAGAATTTCAGCAAAAGGGCAACCTGCTCTGACTGAAGCTTAAAAGGAGCATTCTGGCTGCTGTGAGAAGAATTAGCTGAAAGGAGCAGGGGCAGGGGAACCAGTGAGGAAGTGACAGCATGCGTTTGACTAGAGAGGACAGTGAACTGGACCAAACCAGCAGTGGAGGTGCTGAGAAGCTGTCAGACCTGAGATAACTTTCAAATAAAAGAACCAAAATCCACATACACTACACTCTAGCCTGGGCAACACAGTGAGATCCTGTCTCTAAAAAAATGAACCAAAATCCAATACTACTACTCAGCAGCAAATACCAGCCTTCCACGGCAACACTATCTTTGTGCAACTTTCCTGTTTATATTACTTCTTTTTTATTAAGTGGTATTAGATTAAAAAACAAACAAAAAGAACCAAGATAAATTGCTGATGAATTAAATGTGGGATGTGAGAGGAAAAAAAGGAAAACTGAAGTTTTGGGCATGAGTAACTAGAGAATGGAGAACACTTCCTGAGATGAGGGAAGAGTAAGTTCAGGGAAAAGATGAGTCCAACCTGGGCTGGGCACAGTGGACCATGTCTATAATCCCAGCACTTTGGGAGGCCAAGGCAGGAGGATCCCTTGAGCCCAGGAGTTTGAGACCAACCTAGGCAACATAACGAGACCTCATCTCTACAGAAAAATTTTAAAAATTAGCCAGGCATTGTGATGCATACCTGTAGTTTCAGGTACTTGGGAGGCTGAGGCAGAAGGATAGCTTGAGCCCAGGATGTTGAGGCTGCGATGAGCTGTGATTGCCACTGTACTACATCCTGGGTGACAGAGTGAGATCCTGACTCAAAAAAAAAAAATCTAGCCTAGACATGCCTTTGCCTCCTCCATATCCCTGTGGAGATGCCATCCAGTGATCTGGGTGTTCCAGTCCAAGGTGTTCAGGAAAGAGTCCTGGCTGGAGATACTCATTTGAAAGTAATTTGCATATAAATTATGTTTAAAGTTACAAAGCAGACTGAAGAGGAGTGGCCAGAAAGACAGACTCTGAGAGGACCTCTGGGACCTGGCAAGGTAGAAGTCACTAGGAAGCCAAGCTGACAGTAGATGTCTTTGGGAAGTTGTGGGGGCAAAAGCCTCTTGCAGAGGTCACGAGTCAGTGGCAGCAGAGAAAATGGAGACTGGGAGCACAGACAAGTCTTTCAGAGAATTTTGCTTTAAGGAAGATCAAAGGGGTTTTGTTTTTCTAAAGAGTGTAATAAATAGCATGCATGTGAGACCATCAGGGAAGCAAGCTCCCATAGAGAAGAGAGGACTGGTGGTACTTGGGAGAGAGGAGAATTGCTGGAGCAAGTCCTTGAGTTGGTGGAGGTGGGGAGGACAGAGTGGGAAGAAGAAAGGTTAGCATGTGAGAGCAACAGGCTGGGCCAGGGCAGGCAGCCAGATGAGGCATCCCAGGCATCTTCTCTAGAGCCCTTGTGCTCTTAGGAAGCAAGGGGTTTAGCTGAGAGTGAGGATATTTTTCTCTTCCTGACTCTAGTTTTCTGTCTTAGTAATTAACTCTGTTAGATAAACAATTATAAGGCCATAAGATAACCATTTTACAAGGCACAGTAGGGACATGAAAGTCCCTAAGCCCAACAGGACAGGACATTCCAAAAAAATTTGACAGTGGGAGAGCGCTTGTTCCTGGAGCCTCTGGTGGGCATGGCTGCTGTCGAGATGGCCCCCTGCACTGTCACTGCCATCTTCCATACCTCTTCCTGCCCACAGAAGTGGGAAACATCAGAAGTTTAAAAAAGACCCACTACACTACACAGTATTCCATATGACAGGATGACACTGGAAGTTTACTGCACAGAGAGAAGGAAACAAGGAAACTGAGGGTACAAAAAGAAGAGGACAGCCCCCTTCACTGAACCACAAGCACTCAGAAGGTCTAGCCATAGTCCACCTCTCTGTCTCCAGACCCCATCACAGGACTGGCACAGTGCTGGTGTCCATAAACGTTGTTAAACTCAGTCAGACCTGTGCCCACTGGTATCAAAGAGCCATATCAGAAGCAGGTCTATCCAAGGATACTTTTGTGTCACCATCTTTCTGCCAGTGCTGCCTACATCCATCCTCCTTTCAGA
>NW_007176142.1:0-323 GCF_000164805.1 Carlito syrichta
TCCTTAGTCAATCCGTTCCATTCCAATGTATTTCATTCCACTCCACTCCATTCAATTCCACTCCATTCCATTCCATTCCCCTCCTTTTCATTACAATCCATTCCATTCCATTCCACTGCATTCCATTCCATTCATTTCCATTGCTTTCCGCCCCATTACATCCCTTTCCCTTTCATACCATTCCTCTCCATTCAATTCCATTCCATTCCATTCTATTCCTCTCCATACCATTCCATTCCATTCCATTCCACTGCACTCCACTTCATTCCATATCTCCCCACACCATTCCATTCCTCTTCAATACACAACATTCCATTGCATTC
>NW_007176143.1:0-1329 GCF_000164805.1 Carlito syrichta
AATTCATGATTTTGTCTTTTTTATGGCTGCGTAGTATCCATCGTGTATATGTACCACATTTTTTTTAATCCAGTCCTCTGTGATGGGCAGCATGGTTGTTTTCAGGTTCTTGCTATTGTGAACAATGCTGCGATAAACATACGTGTGCAGGTATCTTTTTTATAGAGTGATTTGTGTTCTTCAGGGTATATTCCCAGTAGGGGGATTGCAGGGTCATATGGAAGGTCAATTTTTAGAGCTTTTAGGAATCGCCACACTGCTTTCCACAGAGGTTGCACTAGTTTACACTCCCACCAACAGTGTAGAAGTGTTCCCTTTTCACCACACCCTCTCCAGCAGCTGTTATTTTTTGAGTTGTTGATAATTGCCATTCTGACTGGAGTTAGGTGGTATCTCAGTGTGGTTTTGATTTGCATCTCCCTGATGATTAGTGAGGTTGAGCATTTCTTCATGTGTTTGTTGGCTGCTCGAATGTCTTCTTTTGTGAAGTGTCTGTTCATGTCTTTTGCCCATTTTATAATGGGGTTGTTTGTTTTCTTCTTTTCAGTACGCTTCAGTTCTTGTAGATCCAGGATGTTAAGCCTTTGTCAGACCTAGAGTTGGCAAATACTTTTTACCAGTCTGTGGGCTGTCTCCCTGCTCTCTTGATGGTTTCTTTGGCTTTGCAGAAGCTTGTCAGTTTAATAAGGTCCCATTTGTCTATCTTCTCTCTTAAGTCCTGTGGGCTTTGGGTTTTGTACAGAAATTGGATGCCAGTTCCGATTTCCATGAGAGTATTTCCTTCCTTTTCTAAGGTTCTTATGGTTTGAGGTTTTACATTTAGGTCTCTGATCCATTTGGAGTTAACCTTTGTGCATGGGGATAGATAGGCCCCACCACCTACCAATGGGGAGAGGAAAACCTATTCAGTAAATGGTGCTGGGAAAATTGGCTGACCACATGCAGAGAACTGTTTCTTAAGTGATGTTCTTCCTCTGAATTTATTTCCCTATCCTAAACAACCTAAGCCATTGATTACCATTATTGTATAATTTAGAAGGAACTCCTGGAAACAGAGGAAGGAGAGAAGAGGGGAGAAGAGGGGAGGGAAGGGGAGGGGAAGGGAGGGAGATGCTTTCTACTTTCTTCATCTTTAATTTGTAGAGTAAATCACATTTGTCATTTGTATATAATTATTTATTTGTGTAATTATTTGTTTAAAGCCTCTCTCTTGCCATCTAGACTATAAGCTCCATGAGCGCAAAAGTCACCATGGTTTGTCTATTTTCATGTACTTGTACCTTGCCTGGAGCTGTGCATAAAGGTTATTCATTTCAAAAGTTCAACAAA
>NW_007176144.1:0-754 GCF_000164805.1 Carlito syrichta
CCTTCCCCCTCAACTAAACCTCAAAACTGCAAAAAGTACAGTGTGAAGCCCACACTCCAACCTCAAAAGTGAACAAAGCCAGAAGACCCTCACAAGGAAGAACAGGATATTCCAGAAGAGAAATAAAAGCAACCCCACCTTCCCTCAAAAACAGAATTACAGAAGGGGAGGGAAAGGGGGAAAGAGAGAAAAATCTACACAAATGAAAAAAAAAAAACAGAAGAGTATGGGTCGCTCCCAGACCCCTGGGAGGGCAGACACTGAGAAAACTGACTTCGGGATGCAAACAATGATGAGCCCCCAGAATGAAGGGTCTCAAACTATAAACCTAGATATCAAGACATTAATGGAGAAATTAAAAAGAATTGAGACATAAGAAGAAACTAGGAAGGAGATGATATCTGAGATAACAGTAATAAAGAATACTATGAATGAAATAAATAACAAACTGATAAGCATGGAAAGCAGAATTACCCAAGCAGAAGAAAGAATCTCAGAGCTTGAGGACCAAAATATAGAATTAACCCAAACTCTTAAAAACACAGAAAATAAGCTAAAAAAGACAGAACAAAACCTTCAAGAGATGAGCGATTACTTCAAGAGACTGAGCCTAAGAGTAATTGGCCTTCCTGAGGCAGAAAGAGAGACAGAGACAACATTGGAATAAACTTTCCATGAGATCATTCAAGAAAACTTCCCTTATCTAATCAATGATGCAAAAATTCAAACACAAGAGATTCAGAGAACCCCTGCA
>NW_007176145.1:0-384 GCF_000164805.1 Carlito syrichta
CCCCCGGTGGCCACTTCGCCATGGGGGAGGGGATCGCAGAGCCAGGACCCGGTTCTTGGAGAAGGGAGCCCGGGGATCCCCTGACTGGGGCAGTAGGAGAGGGCCAAGTTCGGAGGGGGGAACCCGGGAGTCACGTGCTCAGGTCTCCGGGGTGGCTGGGCGGCTGGAAGGGTGGTGCTGCCTGAAAAGATCTTGGCTGGGGGAGCGCAGGAGTGCCCAGGGGCTAGCCCGTGAGCCTCAGGAGTGGCACAGACTCGACCAGAGACCCCGTTGGAGGGCGATCGGGCTGGGTCGGGCGCCAAGACCCCGCGGGTTTACCTTCATTTTGGCCCGAGCCAGTCTGCTCCGTCGGGTTTCTTCCGACGTCACGGGAAAGGGGGGGCC
>NW_007176146.1:0-779 GCF_000164805.1 Carlito syrichta
CCTGAATCCCCCATCCTTTTTTCCCTCTATATTCTTTTTTCTCATTCTCCTCCCTCTGGCCTTTTTGTCTTTCTTCTCTATTCACTTCATACTAGGCATGTGTATGTGTGTTTAGTTTTCTTGGGGGTTTTCTGTTGTTGTGGTTTGTTTTGTCTTGCTTTGTTGTCATTGTAGATTGTTTTGTAGTATGGGCTGGTTCCTGCTTTGCATCATCATATAGAGTGGTGGTGGGGAGTGGATCTCAGGGAAAACATACCACATAAGTGAATTTTTTAATTTGCAAGTAGCATCTGACTCCTAGCACTGCATCCCCCACTTTACTCAGATTTCAAAAACTACAAGAGACAGCAATGCTTCCCATCCACCATCCTATTTCAAAATAGAACAAATCCAGTGCCCGAATCAGAGAGGAATAAAGGACTGAGCAATCATCAGAAGGGAAAACCTCCCCACCGACACTGAATAACAGAACTAAAGAAAAAAACAAGAGATTTGTCACAAATGAGGAAAAGTCAAAGGAAGACCTTAGGCAATTCCAAGTATACCAAAGACAAAATTCCTGAGAAATCAGAACTTCGTGCCCAAACAATGGAAGTCACCAACAACTGGCCCCAGAATATGACAGGGATCAGAGAATGGTTGGAAAGAGTGAACAAGACACAAGAAACAAAAAATGCAACACTGAAAGAACTTGTAACAGAGATTCTGGCAATAAAAATTTTCATCCAGTAAATAAATAACAAGATGACAAGCATGGAAAGCAGAATAATCTAGCTGAA
>NW_007176147.1:0-1493 GCF_000164805.1 Carlito syrichta
GATAAACGCCCACAACAGTCACCTATCAACAATGTGATCACAGCAGTGTCCTGGACTCACAATCCCCTTAATCGACCCAGAAGGCCCCAACCCTCCTCCCCTCAGTTCAACTCAGGTCTCCAAAGGTAGTTGCCTGGAGAGGGTAAGAGAGGGTGCTCTGAAACCAACGAGGCCCAGGCCCTGTGCCTGCATGCAGTAGGTCATCACTAATTATCTGATTCAAACGGGAGAGAACCTAGGTCAAGGCTGATGTCCATACTGCTCCTTTTAGGACAGAGCCTCCCTCCCAGTGGGCAAAGTTCTGGGTCAAAGCCCAAGTCAACATCAGACGCTGGCCCCCTCTGGGGAAATTACCTCTCTGCTCCTCTAAATTTAATTAGTTAACTGACCTCATTAGCGTTCAAACTTGAGTTGTGAATGAAAAAGAGGTCACAAAACTACGCAATTTTCCACCTTTTCTTTGCGAAGAAACCACTTTACTTTCGGATGGCCTGAGAGGACTCTCAGGACCATGCTCTGACTGCCAACCCCTGGGGGTCCCTGGTGTTCAGCCTGGATGACCACCAATTGCCTCCGGGGCCCCCTTAAAAGCTCAGCATTGAAACCTATGAGCACCAGCACTCACTTCCCTCTCTGGGCGCCCCCCAGCCCAGCAGAAACGTGAAACTTCCCGCTTGCCCACTCACTTGGGCTGGGCGCTGTGGCCATCCAAAGGATCCGGACCGAACCATCCGAACTTGGGCGACAAGGTCCACTGAGAACCCTGTACCCACCCCCCCAACTCAGGCGGTGAGGTCCACTGTGTTTTCCGAACCAAGATGGCAAGATTTGTGGGCCCTGCATCCTCCGAACCCGGGCAGCAAGGTCCACAGTGGACTCCCAAATCTCTGAACTCGGGTGGTGAGACCACCGTGGGCCCGCTCCCTCTGAACCCAGGCAGTGAGGTCCATTGCAGCTCCCCACCCTCTGATCCCAGGCGGCGAGGTCCACAGTGGGTGCCTTACTCTCCTAACTCTGGTGGCGAGGTCCATGTTGGGCTCCCAACTCTCCAAACTCAGGCGGCGAGACTACCGCGGGCCCGGCACCCTCGGAACCCGGGTGGTAAGGTCCAACGCGGGCCTCAAACTCTCCAAACCCGGGATGCGAGTCACACCGTGGTCCCCCGTACCCTCTGAACCCAGGCAGTGAGGCCCACGGTGGACTCCCTACTCTTCAAACTCAGGCAGCGACACCACCGCGGGCCCCTCTCCCTCTGAACCCAGGTGAGGAGGTCCAACGTGGCTCCCCATCCTCCGATCCATGGCAGCGAGGTCCACAGTGGGTGCCCTTCTCTCCAAACTCAGGCAGTGAGACCACCTCGGCCCCGCTCCCTCTGAAGCCGGGCATTGAGGTCCACCATGGGCCCAGCACTCACCCCCTGAACCTAGGAGGCAGTTCCGCTGTGGGCTCTGGACCCTCCAAACCCAGACGTCGAGGTTCTCTGGCCCTGCATC
>NW_007176148.1:0-3156 GCF_000164805.1 Carlito syrichta
GTCAGTCACCAATTCACTGGGCATCCATATTGAAATGGTTCAATAAGTGGGACAGTCGTCAGAGAGGAGGTCTAGTCACTGGGCAGACTTTGTAGAGGAGGGCCAGTCACTGGAAACCATCATAGAGAAGGCAGAGTCGCTGGGTCACACATAATGGAGGAAGCCCAGTCACTAGTGAACCAATAGGGAAAAGGCCCAATTACTAGAACACTGATCACAGAGGAATGACTGTCACTAGTGCATCCATCACAGAGGAAAATCATAAATTCACATATCAGAGAGAAGTTTAGTCAATGGTACACCCATCACAGCAGAGGGTTTGTCACGGTGTCACCCACCACTAAGGAGAGTGAGTCACTTGAGAACCAATCATGGAGAAAGGCTAGTCACTAGATCACCAGTTATAGAGGAGCATTAGTCATTGAAACACCAATCACAGAAAAGACTAGTCACCTGGTTACCCATAACAGGTGAGGTCTAGTCATTGGGATAATATTTCAAAGGAGACCCAGTCACTGGGGCAAATATTATAGAGGAAGGACAGGGATGGGGGAATCTAACACAGAAGTCTACTCACCAGGGCACACATCAGAGAGGAGAGTTAGTCACAAGGAAGCCATCACAGACAATAATTAACTGGATCTCCCATCACAGAGGCCAGTCAGACACAAAGCACCCATTACATAGGAGAGCCAGTCACTAGGGCACACATCACTGTCCTTGAAGTCTCTGAGATACCCATCACAGAGGAAATACAGTCTATGGGTCCCTAGTCACAGAAAAGGAAAGTCACTGGGGCACACATAACAGAGGAGATACAGTCTTTGAGGTATCCAACAAAAAAGGAGGGTCAGTTACTGTGACAATTATCACAGAATAGGCCCAGTCATTGGGGCACTCATCAAAGAGGAGATTCAGTCATTTTGCACCCAACATAGAATAGGTGGTTGCCACTATGGTGCCCCTCACAAAGCTGGGCTAGGCACTGAGGCAGCAGTCACAAAGGAAACACTCACACATTTGAGGGCTTGTCACTGTGACATTGATCACAAAGGGAGGACAGTAAGAAGATCACCCACTGTGGAAGAGGACTAGTAACTGAGAAAGTCATCAGAGAGGAGGGCCAATAACAGGGCACAATCAATAAGGAGGGACTGTAACTGGGACACCCATCATAAAGGAAGTGTTGTCTCTGCAGCACCCATTATGACGAAGGCTCAGTTAAAAGGACATCCATCACAGAGACTAGTCACTAGGGTACCAATTATGAAGGAGACCCAATCACTGGAGCATAAGTCACAGAAGAGGCACAGTGACTGCACACCCATAATAGAGGAGGGATAGTCACTGAGGCACCCAATATGTCAGAGCCCTGGTCAACTGGATCAGTAAGCATTGAGGAAAGCTAGTCACTGGGGCACCCATTGAGAGACTGAGCAGTCACTGTTGCATTTTTTGCAAAGGAGGACCAGTCACTGTGGCACATATTACAGAGGAAAATCAGTCACTGGTGCCCCCATTATAGAGGAGGTTCAGTCCCTGATATATCTGTCACTAAAGAGAGCCAGTCACGGGTATGCCCAACACAGAGGACAGTCACAGGTGCACACTTCACAGAGGAGTGCTAGTCACTGGAACAGCCATTATAGAGAAGGCCTAGTAACTGGAAAACGCAACACAGAGGAGGACTAGTCACTGGAGTACACAATTTGGAGGAGGTTCAGTCACTGGGGCACCAGTTACAGAGGAAGCCCAGTCAATGGAACAACTATTATGCAGGAGGTCCAATCACTGGGACTCCCATTAATGGCAAGGGTCAGTCAACGGGACCCTGATCCCAGAGGAGGCCCAGTCACTGGGCACCCATCACTAAGAGTCAATCACTGAGATACCCATCACAGAGGAGGTCTAATCACTGGTATAGGTATCACAGAAGAGGTTCAGTTGCTCTGGCATCAATCACAGAGAAGGCCCAGTCACCGTGGCATACATCAAGATGAGGACCAGTCACTGAGGAATCAATTAGGATACCACTTTCCCTGGTGCTCCAAACACAGGGAAGAACCAGTAATTGGTGCAGCTACCACAGAGGAAACAAAATCAGTGTTGTACCCACAACAGAGGAAGATCAGTCACTGGGGCATTTTTCAGAGAAAAGGGCCAATAACTGGGCCACACATTATATAGTATGCCCATGCACAGAGACATTTGTCACAGAAGAGAGACAGTCATTGGCATACCCATCACAGAGGGTGCCAGTCATGGACACATCAGTCACAGAAAAAGGCCAGTGACTGGGACACCCAAGAGGAGTATGCCCAGTCACTGGGGCACTCATCACAGAGAAATACTAGTCTCTTATACACCCATTATAGAAGAGAGACTTTCACTGAGACACCCATCACAAATAAGGGCTAATAAATATGGCAGCCACCCCAAAGAAGTGCCAGTCACTAGGGTAAACATTATAAGGAGGACAAATCCTTAGGGCACTGTTCACAGAGGAGGACGAGTCACTGAGGCACCCCTCACAGTGGAGTCCCATTAACTGGCACATATATAACAGAGGAGGGCTAGTTGCTAGGGTACCAATCAAAGAGGAAGCCCAGTCACTGGAGCAACCATAACAGAAGTCATATATTCACTGAGATAGCCATCACAGGAGAGGATCAGTTTCTGGGGCAACCATCACAGAGGAGGGTTTGAAAATGAGGCACCCATCACAGAGGAGAGTCCATAACTGATGAATCCTTTATAAAGGAGGACCAACCATGATGTCACCCATGACAGAGGTTGGCCTGTAACTAGAGCACCCATCACGGAGGATAACAAATCATTAATACACCCATTTTGGAGAAATATCAGTCACTAAGTCACACATTACAGAGGTAGTTTATATACTGTTGCAACCAATATCTTGGGGTGCCAATCACTGGAGCACCCTAGAGAAGGTTAATTACAGGGGCACTTGTAACAAAAAAAAGCCAGTCACTGGGACACCCACCACAGAGGAGTCCAAACATGGGACACCTATAAGAGTGAAGACCAGTCACACAGGCACCCATCAAAAAGGAGCGCCATTCACTAGAAAAGTTATCACAGAAGAGGGTCAGTCACTCTGGCCCCTAACACAGAAGATGACCATTCACTGGGTCA
>NW_007176149.1:0-400 GCF_000164805.1 Carlito syrichta
CACCCATCAAAAAGGAGTGCCATTCACTAGAAAAGTTATCACAGACGAGAGTCAGTCACTCTGGCCCCTAACAAAGAAGATGACCATTCACTGGGTCACCCTCATATAGGATGACCGATCACTGTGGCACACATCACAGATGAGGGCCAGTCACTGGGGCACTCCTTAATCAGGGCTTCGTTGCTTGGGTTTCTATCATGGAAAAGGGCATCCTCCACAGAGGAGACAAAATCAGTGTGGTACTCATCAAATAAGTAACTGGGGCATTTTTTACAGATGAGGGCCAGTCACTGGGGCACCAAATATAGCGAAAGCACAGTTACTGGGGCATTTATCCAAGTAGAGAGCCAACTATTGGGACACCCATCACAGAGGAAAGATAATCATTTGGTAATCCATC
>NW_007176150.1:0-1052 GCF_000164805.1 Carlito syrichta
ACTAACATGTTGACTCACTCGCAGGCCAACAGGTCAGAAAACTAGTTGACTTGCTCACCATTCGACAAGTTAAGTTAGCTCACTCACCTGCTGAATAGTTAAGGCAGCTCACGCATCGGTTTACTCACTGGTTGACTAGTTAAGTGGCTCACTGGTAGGCTCACTCACTGGCCGACTAGGTAAGTCTGAGCAGTTGACTCACTCCCCAGACGACTAAATTCAACTGACCGATCATCTCACACAACGCCCAACTAGTTAAGTCAATTGACCATTCGACTCACCTGCCGGGTGACTAGTTAAGTCAACTGACCAATCGGCTTACTCGCTGGTGAACTAGATAATTCAGCTGACAAGTCGGCTCACCCGCCAGTCGACTAGTTAAGTCAGCTAAAATGTCAGCTCACACACCGGCTGACTAGTGAAGTCAGCTAACCGGTTGGCCTACTAGCCATCCACCTAGTTAAGTTAGCTAACCAATTGGCTGACTAGTGAGTCATATGTCAGTCAACAATTTAGGTCATCTAAGTAGTCGGCCGATTAGTTAGATGAGCTAACTAGTTGGCCAACTAATCGGATGACTAGTTAGGTCAGCAAATAAGCCAGGCAACTAGTCAACTGAACTAACTAGTGGGTCATCTAGTTAACCCAGCTAAATTGTCGGCCGAATATTCATCCAAATTTTTATGCCAGCAAACAAGTCAGCTGTGTAGTCAACCAATGTATTAAACCAGCTAACTAGTCGACCAACTCATCAGCCAGAAAGTTGTCACCTAGCTAACTCGTAACCAACTAGTTAATTCACCTAGATATCTCGTTTACCAACTAGATAAAAAAAGCTAACTCATTAACCAACTTGTTAAGTCAGCTAGCTATCTCGTTAGCCAACTTCTTAAGTCAGTTAGCTAATTCAGCTAGCTAACAAGCTAGCTAGCTAAGTCAGCTCACTAAATCAGCTAGCTCACTTTTTAGTTAAATATATGTCAGCTACTTAAGTCTGCTTGCTGACTAGTTAGCTAATTAATTAAGTCATCTAGTAATTCAGCTAGTTAAAG
>NW_007176151.1:0-877 GCF_000164805.1 Carlito syrichta
TCCACCTAGCTAAGTTAGCTAACCAATTGGCTGACTAGTGAGTCATATGTCAGTCAACAATTTAGGTCATCTAAGTAGTCAACTGATTAGTTAGATGAGCTAACTAGTTGGCCAACTAATCGGATGACTAGTTAGGTCAGCAAATAAGTCAGGCAGCTAGTTAACTGAACTAACTAGTGGGTCAACTAGTTAACCCAGCTAAATTGTCGGCCGAATATTCGGCCAAATTTTTATGCCAGCAAACAAGTCGGCTGTGTAGTCAACCAATGTATTAAACCAGCTAACTAGTCGACCAACTCATCAGCCAGAAAGTTGTCACCTAGCTAACTCGTTAACCAACTAGTTAATTCACCTAGATATCTCGTTTTACCAACTAGATAAAAAAAGCTAACTCATTAACCAACTTGTTAAGTCAGCTAGCTATCTCGTTAGCCAACTACTTAAGTCAGTTAGCTAATTCAGCTAGCTAACAAGCTAGCGAGCTAAGTCAGCTCACTAAATCAGCTAGCTCACTTTTTAGCTAAATATATGTCAGCTACTTAAGTCTGCTTGCTGACTAGTTAGCTAATTAATTAAGTCATCTAGTAATTCAGTTAGTTAAATATTTAGCTAACTATTTAATTCACATAGTTATGTTAGCTAGCTAACTAGTTAAGCCAGCCAGTTAAGTCAGCTAGTTAATTCAGTTTTCTAATTTCATCAGCTGGGTTAAAACAGCTAGCTGGCTAGTTAATGAACGGGTTGTGTTAGCAGGGTGGCTCAGGTACATATCTAGTTAACAAACGTATTAACTCAGCTAGCTAGCAAGTTAGGAAACGGGTTGAGTCAGCTGGTTGAGTAGGCTAGCTAGGTAAACAGCTAACACGTTAAGTCAGCT
>NW_007176152.1:0-783 GCF_000164805.1 Carlito syrichta
CCTTAAATAGTAAGCTGCCTTGCTAGCTAGCTTACTTAACAAGCTAGATAACTAGTTATCTTAGTCATTATCTAACTTGCTAGCTAAGTGAATTAATCAACTGACTTATATCGTTAGCTACAGAGCTGCCTAGCTTACTCAATCAGCTGACTTAACTCATTAGCTATCTAGCTATCTAGCTGGCCATCCAGCTGACTTAACTCATTA
Source organism: Carlito syrichta (assembly GCF_000164805.1). Classification (NCBI taxonomy): domain Eukaryota; kingdom Metazoa; phylum Chordata; class Mammalia; order Primates; family Tarsiidae; genus Carlito; species Carlito syrichta. The sequence continues at coordinate 208 of NW_007176152.1, forward strand.
GCTAACTAGCTACTTAGCCTAGTCAAGTAGCTGACTCAACCCATTTGCTAACTAGCTAGCTAGCTGACTCAACCCACTGAATTAGCCCATTAGTTAACTAGCTAACAACCTGACCCAGCCTGCTGAATTAACCCTTTAGCTATCTAGCTAGCTGTCTTAACCAGCTGACTAAATTAGAAACTGACTTAACTTGCTGACTTAGCTAGCTGACTTAACTACTTAGCTAGCTGACTTAAGTGACTGACTTAGCTAGTTAATTAGCTGACTTAACTACATGTAATAAATAGCTATTTAACTAGCTGAATAACCAGCTGACTTAACTAATTAGCTAACTAGTTAGGTTGAATATTAAGTAGCTGAACTTAATAGTTAGCTAACTAGTGAGCTCTCTGACTTAGCTAGCTGACAAAGTTAGCTAGCCTGTTAGCTAGCTGACTTAGCTAGCTGACTTAACTAGTTTGGTTAATTAGATACTAGCTGACTTCACGAGTTGGTTAATGAGTTATATAACTTTTTAACTAGTGGGTAAACGAGTTAAATAGCTGAATTAACTAGTTGGTTAACGAGTTAGCTAGG
>NW_007176153.1:0-605 GCF_000164805.1 Carlito syrichta
TAAGGAACTAGCCAGTTGGCTAGCCAGCTGACACAACTAGTTGACTTAACTCATTAGCCAGCTGGCTAGCCATCTGACTTAACTAGCTGAAATCACTAGCTAGCCAGTTGTCTACCCAGCTGACTTAATTAGTTGACTTAACTTGCTAACTACCTAGCTAGCCAGCTTACTTAACTAGCTGACTTAATTATCTAGCTACCTAGCTAGTCAGCTGGCTGGCCAGCTGGCTTAACTGACTTAACCAGATATCCAGATTGCTAGCAAGCTGACTTAACTAGCTGACTCAACTAGATAGCCAGCTGGCTGGCTAGCTGAATAAACTAGCTGACTTAACCAGCTAGCCAGCAGGGTAGTCAGCTGACTTAACTTGCAGTCTACCTATCTAGCCAGAGGAAAGTAAGCTGAATTAAGTGGCTGACTTAACTAGGTGACTCAACTTGTTGGCTGAGGAGTCAGCAGACTACTTAGCTGGTTAAACATGTTGGCTGACTACTCGGTCGACTTGTTAGCTGGCTTAACAAGTCAGCAGAAAAGTCGACCAACTAGTTAGCTCGGTTAACTACTTGACTGACTTGTTGGCCCACTAGCTAGCATGCTTAACCAGT
>NW_007176154.1:0-397 GCF_000164805.1 Carlito syrichta
AGCTCAGTTAACTACTTGACTGACTTGTTGGCCCACTAGCTAGCATGCTTAACCAGTTGGGAGGTTGGTTTGCTGACCTAATTTGTCAGCCAGCTAGCTGGCCAACTAGTTAGCTGGCCTAACTATTCGGCCTACTAGTTAGCTGAGCTAACTTGGCTGAAAATTGGGCCAACTAGTCCGCCCATTGGTTAGCTTAGTTAATTATTTGACCCTCTAGTCTGCCTACCATTTAGCTGACTTAGCTAGTTGGCCAGCAAGCGACCTGACAGATGAGTTGACTTTAGTCTGCTGGTGAGTGAGTCGACTGGTCAGCTGACTTAACTAATTGGCTGGCGAGTGATTCAACTGGTCAGTTGAATTAAATAGTCTGCCTGCGAATGAGCTGACTGGTCAACTG
>NW_007176155.1:0-731 GCF_000164805.1 Carlito syrichta
TTCTAGATAGCTGACTTAGCTAGCTACTCACTGGCTAGATAGCTGGTTAGATGACCTTACTATCTAGCTAACTAGCTAGCTGACTCGCTAGCTGACTTAACTAGAGAGCTGACAAGCAACCTGACTAGCTAGCTGAGAACTAGCTAGATGATTAGTTAGCTGACTTGCTGTCTGACTTAACTAGCTAGAGGGCTAGCTAGCTGAAATAACTAGCTGACTAGATAGTTAGCTGACTATCTGGCTTAACTAGCTAGTTACTTGGCTGGCTTCCTGGCTAGGCAGATAGCTAGCTTGCTAGCGGTCTGGCCAGCTGGCTAGCCAGCTTGCTTTTATAGCCAGCCAGATTCTGAACAGTCAGATGACAAGCTGGCTTAACTAGCCAGCCACCCTGCTGGTCAGCTGGCTAGCCAGCTGGCTTAACTAGCAGGCCACATACCTGACCAGCCTGCTGACCAGCTGGTATTACTTGCCAGCCACCTAGATAATCAGGTGGCTAACCAGTTGAATTAACTAGCGGACTTAACTAGATAGACATCCAGCTAGCCAGCTGGCTTAACTAGCCAGGCACCTAGCTAGCCTGACTCCTAACCAGCTCACTTAAATCACTGAATTAACTAGCTAGCCAGTCGGCTAGCCAGCTGACTTAATTAGTTAGTTACCTACCTAGACAGGTGGTTACCCAACTGATTTAACTAGCTGACTTAACCAGGGTTAGCCAGCTGGCTACCCAG
>NW_007176156.1:0-528 GCF_000164805.1 Carlito syrichta
CTAACTAGGTAGCTAGGCAGTTATGTAAGCTTGCTAGCCAGCTGGCAGGTTAGTTAAGTAACCTAGATAAGTCAGCTGGCTAGACAGCTGGCTACCAGTGTAGCTAGCTACTTATGTCAGCTGTCCAGCTAGCTGGCTAGCTAGCTAAGAAACCTAGTTAAGTCAGCTGGCTATACAGCTGGCTAGCTAGGTAGCTAGCCAGTTATGTTAGCAGTCTAGACAGCTGGATAGCTAATTAAGTCACATAGTTAAGTCAGCTGTCTAGCCAGCTGGCTAGCTAGGTAGCTTGCTATTTAAGTCAGCAGGCTAGACAGCTGGCTATCTAATTAAGTCACCCAGTTAAGTCAGCTGCCTAGCCAGCTGGCTAGTTATATAGCAAGATAATTAATTCAGTGACTAGCAAGCAGGCAAGCTATTTAAATCAGCTAGTTAAGTCAGTTGGCTTGCCAGCAGGCTAGCTAGATAGCAAACTGGTTAGCCAGCAGACTCAACTAGCTGACATAACAATTTAGTCAGCTGACTAGCGAG
>NW_007176157.1:0-395 GCF_000164805.1 Carlito syrichta
GCCAGCAGACTCAACTAGCTGACATAACAATTTAGTCAGCTGACTAGCAAGCTGATATAACTAGCTGACCACACTAGCTAGCCTGCTGTCTAGTCAGCTGACTTAACTAGCTAGCTACATAGCTAGCCAGCTGGGAAGCCAGATTAATTACCTAGTTTATTTAAATAGCTAGCCAGCTGGCTAGCCAACTGACTTAACCAGTTTGCTATCTAGCTAGCCTGCTGGCAAGCCAACTGACTTAACTAGCTGATTTAAATAGCTTGCCTGCTTGCTAGTCACTGAATTAATTATCTTGCTATATAACTAGCCAGCTGGCTAGGCAGCTGACTTAACTGGGTGACTTAATTAGATAGCCAGCTGTCTAGCCTGCTGACTTAAATAGCAAGCTACCTAGC
>NW_007176158.1:0-773 GCF_000164805.1 Carlito syrichta
TATTAAACTGACAAGCTTCTGCAAGCCAAAGAAACCATCAGAGAGCAGGGAGACAGCCTACAGACTGGGAAAAAAGTCTTGCCAACTCTAGGTCTGACAAAGGCTTAACATCCTGGATCTACAAGGAACTGAAACGTACTGAAAAGAAGAAAACAAACAACCCCATTATAAAATGGGCAAAAGATATGAACAGACACTTCACAAAAGAAGACATTCGAGAAGCCAACAAACACATGAAGAAATGCTCAACCTCACTAATCATCAGGGAGATGCAAATCAAAACCACACTGAGATACCACCTAACTCCAGTCAGAATGGCAATTATCAACAACTCAAAAAATAACAGCTGCTGGAGAGGGTGTGGTGAAAAGGGAACACTTCTACACTGCTGGTGGGAGTGTAAACTAGTGCAACCTCTGTGGAAAGCAGTGTGGCGATTCCTAAAAGCTCTAAAAATTGACCTTCCATATGACCCTGCAATCCCCCTACTGGGAATATACCCTGAAGAACACAAATCACTCTATAAAAAAGATACCTGCACACGTATGTTTATCGCAGCATTGTTCACAATAGCAAGAACCTGGAAACAACCATGCTGCCCATCAAAAGAGGACTGGATTAAAAAAATGTGGTACATATACACGATGGAATACTACGCAGCCATAAAAAAGAACAAAATCATGAATTTTGCAGCAACCTGGATGGAACTAGAGTCTATAATACTGAGTGACCTCACACAGAAACAAAGATCAGAATATCACATGTTCTCGCTC
>NW_007176159.1:0-861 GCF_000164805.1 Carlito syrichta
GTGAGCTAGCTGACATAGCTAGCTGACTTAGTTAGCTAGCTGTTTAGCTAGTAGACTTAGCTGACTTAACTAGTTGGCTAATTAGATAGCTAGCTGATTTAATGAGTTAGTGAATGAGTTAGCTAACTGTTTTAACTAGTTGGTAAACGTGTAAATTAGCTGACTTAACTAGTTGTTTAATGAGTTAACTACGTGACATAATTGTTGGGTGACTAGTCGGCCGACAAGTTAGCTGGTTTAATGCATTGGCTGACTACTCGACCAACTTGTTAGCTTGCTTATCAAGTTGGATGAATAGTCGGCTAAGTAGTTAGCCGTGTCAAATAGTTGACTGATGAGTTGGCCCAGTAGTTAGCTTGGTTAACTAGTTGACATGCTGGTTTTCTCAACTACATAGTCGGCCACATAGTCGGCAAACTAGTTACCTACTCTAACTAGTCAGCTGACTAGTGAGCTGAGCTAACTTATCATCTGACAATTTGGCCTACTAGTAGGTCAGCTGGTTAACTGACTTAACTAGTCATCCTATGATTGAGCAAAGTGAGCCAAATTAACTAGTTGGCCTGTAAATGAGCCGACTTGTGAGCTAACTTAACTAGAAGGCCAGCAAGTGAGCCAACAAGTCAGCTGACTTACCTAGTTGGCCAACAAGTGAGCCGACTGGTCAGTGGAATTAACTATTTGGCCAGCATGAGAGGTCACTGGTCAGCTGAATTTAGTTGGCTGATGAGTGAGCCAACAGAAGTTTTAACTAGTTGACTGGCGATTGAGCCGACTGGTGAGCCAACTTAACTAGTTGGCAGGACAGTAAGCAGACCAGTGAGCTGCCTTAACTTGTCAACGGGCAAGCCAGCAGACCTG
>NW_007176160.1:0-373 GCF_000164805.1 Carlito syrichta
AGAGAGGAGACTAGTCACAGGGACATCCATTTATATGAGGATTAGTCACTATGGCAAACAGTTAGAATGAGATCCAGTCACTGTTGCACCAAAAACAAATGAGACCCAGTCACTAGGGCAACCATTGTAGAGGAAGCACAGTAACTGGGGCATTTATCACAAATGAGAACCAATCACTGGGACACCTATCAGAGAGGAGGACCTGGAACCAGGACACTCACACAGAGGAGAGCTATTCACTATGGCATTCTTCATTAATGAGGACTAGTCACTAGACCAGCAATTACAGAAAAGGGCCAGTCTCTAGGGCACACATCAAAAAGGAGAGTCAGTACCCACTATAGAGGAGTCCAAGTCACAGGAACACATAATA
>NW_007176161.1:0-571 GCF_000164805.1 Carlito syrichta
AATGAGACCCAGTCACTAGGGCAACCATTGTAGAGGAAGCACAGTAACTGGGGCATTTATCACAAATGAGAACCAATCACTGGGACACCTATCAGAGAGGAGGACCTGGAACCAGGACACTCACACAGAGGAGAGCTATTCACTATGGCATTCTTCATTAATGAGGACTAGTCACTAGACCAGCAATTACAGAAAAGGGCCAGTCTCTAGGGCACACATCAAAAAGGAGAGTCAGTACCCACTATAGAGGAGTCCAAGTCACAGGAACACATAATATAGATAAGGGAATGTCACTGGTGTATCCATAACAGAGACGAGCTATTCACTAAGGCATCCATTAAGGATGCTGTCCAATCACTGAGACACAATCACAGATGAGATTCAATCACTGGAGGACCTATTACAGAAGAGATTCAAACCTGGAGGACTAACTGATTCCAGAGAATGGCCAGTCAATTTGGAATCCATAACAAAGGAGACCAGTCACAGGGACACACATAACAGTGGAGGACCAGTAGCTGGGACACCCATCGCAGAGGAGGCCAGTCACTTTGATACTCAAAACAGAAGA
>NW_007176162.1:0-937 GCF_000164805.1 Carlito syrichta
GGCTAACTCGTTAGAAAACTAGTTAAGTGACTGGCTACCTCGTAGCCAACTAGTAATCAGTTGGCTAACTTTTAGCCAACTAGTTAAGTCTGCTTGCAGCCTCGTTAGCCAACTAGTTAAATCAGATAGCTAACTGTAAGCCAACTTGTTAAGTCTGGCAGGCAACCTCGTTAGCCAACTAGTTAAGTCAGATGGCTAACTCGTTAACCAACTGGTTAAGTCAACTGGCTAACATGTTAGCAAACTTGTTAAGTCACCTGGCTAACTCGTTCACCAACTAATCAAGTCAGCAAGTTGACTCGTTCACCAACTAGTTATTACAGCTAGCTAACTTTTTAGCCAACTAGTTAAGTCAGCTAGCTAACTTGATACCTATCTAGTTAAGTAAGCTAGCTAAGTCAGCTAGCTAACTCGTTAGCTAACTATTTAAGTCAGTTAGCTATTTCACCTATCTAACTTGTTAGCTAACTAGTTAAGTCAGCTAGTGAAGTCAGTTAGATAGCTAGTTATCAATCTAGTTAAGACATCTAGTGAAATCAACTAGATAACTGGTTTGCTAGCTAGTTAAACAAACTAATTAATTCAGCTACATAACATGTTAAGTAAAGTAGTTAAGACTGCTAGCTAACTAGTTAAGTCAGCTGTCTATGTCAGCTAGCTTACTATTTAAGTCAACTAGTTACATAAGCTAACTAACTATTAAAGCCAGTTGGTTATGTCAGCTTGCAACTCTTTGGCTAACGATTAATACACCTGGTTAAGTCAGCTTGCTAGCTCTTTGGCTAATGAGTTAAGCCAGCTGGTTGAGTCAGCTTGCTAGCTTGTTGGCTAGTGAGTTAAGCCAGCTGGATAAGACAGCATGCTAGCTCATTGGCTAATAAATTAAGCCAGCTCGTTGTCAGCTTGCTAACTCATTGGCTAACTAGTTATCCAGTTG
>NW_007176163.1:0-3224 GCF_000164805.1 Carlito syrichta
CCTCGCACCGCTGTTCCAGTATTTACTTCATATTTCTAATGACTTTGCCTCCGTCTACAAAAACTTGAACTGCTTGTATTTTTTGTTTGTTTGTTTTCGAGTTGAAGTCTCACTCCTCCACCCAGGCTGGAGTGCGGTGGCACGCACGCTCACGGCCACCCCGGCGCCCACCTTCTGGGCTCCAGGGTCCTTCCACCTCAGCCTTCCGGGTAGCCGGAACTACAGGCGTGCGCTACCACGCCCGGCTATTTTTCATTTTATTGTAGAGCCGAGGTCTCGCCAGGTTGCCGGGGCTGTCTCGAACCCGCGGGCTCAGACAGTCCGCTTGCCTCGGCCGCGCCAAGTGCTGGAATTGCAGGCTGAGCCACCAAGCCCGGCCTGAACTTGTTTAGAAAGGAAACGTGTCGTCTGAATGGGAAAAGACAGCTTCGGTTGCCTAAGTGGGTCCTGGCAGAGAAGGAGAGCAGTGAAAACCACAGTGTCCTTCAGTCCAGGCTGGTCCCTGTGGCCTGCGGGCTGTGGTCCGGCCGCTGGTTCCGGTGGGAGGCGAGCAGTGGGCTGGCAGGGGCCGCCCGTTGCTGCCCGTGATGCCACGGAGGTGGAGGCGGAGCGCCTAAGGAGAGCTGTTGCCACCTGGAGAGTCAGCGTCCTGGCCTCTCGCGCCATCTGCCTCTGAAGGTTGTCCAGTCGCACTCGAGCTTACCTTGTACTGGTCGGTGGCTGGGGAAGCCGAGACGGCGGAGGCCAGAGGGCCTGGCTGTTGTCCACACTGGCTGTGAAGGCTGCCCGCTCTCAGAATGCCTGCACGCCAGCAGTGCTCGCCTCGCCCCGGGGCCGGGACTGCCAGAGGCCAGGTCTGCAGCTTGCGGCAGGGGCTAGCTGGGCCGGGCCAGGCCTGGCGTCCGTGGGAAAGCAGGGTGTTTTCTCTGTGTTTCCAGAAGAGAAGCTCCTGTCTGACGGCATGCTGGTGGAGGCTCGGGAGGCCTCAGAGGAGGACCTGCTGGTGGTTCACACGCGGCGCTATCTCAACGAGCTGAAGGTGCCAGGCGGCAGGCGAGGGCTGCGGGCGGGAGGGCGGCCAGAGGAGGGGGCGGCTCAGCCCGGGGCACCCCTTCCTCTTCCTGGCTCAGGAAGAACGGGAGCCTGTGGTCCTCACGGGAAGGAGAGAGAGGCCGTCAAAAGGCAGACCCGGATGGGCTAGGCTGTCTGGGGATGTGGGCTTCCCAGCTCCCGGGAAGCTGGCTGTCTCCTGGGGGAGACCAAGCCTGCCTAGGGGTTTGGGGCGTCTACCAGTCTGTGCCCTGTGGATGTGCCTCAGACGGGACACTCGGGGGGGCTCCCAGGCCTGTGTCTCCACCCGACCAAAGCCCTTCCACGTTGGCCTGTTTTCGTCTTGGGCTGAAGTTTAAGATTCTGTTCCAAGGACTCCGGCTGAAGGTTTGTTGAGAACGAGTGGGCTAAAGCGCGTCTGAAACCCTCCAGAGCCCAGCAGGGCACCCGAGCGAGTGGGCGGGCGGCGCTGGTGTCTGGTGACCTGGAGAGCTCCTGCCCGTCCCCGGGGGCGGGGCTGCCCGGCTCCACTGTGCCCTGTGTGGCTAGAGCCCCTGGCCTTCAAGAAGTGCAGGGACCCAGGTTATTCAGTGCCATGTCCTGATTCCTTCCTGTGGCGACTCATCTTAAGATGTTTACATCCCACACGCAGACCAAGCTGGCATGCCAGCCACCCACTTGTGACCTCTTTCTGGAGAATGCCACAGAGCTCCTGTCAGGGCCGTGGCACTCGGCCAGTCCCCGTATGGGAGCAGAGGGGAGGCTGGGCTTGCATCCGCATCTGGGGCGGCGGGGAGGAGTTGGAGATGTGCCCGGTTCTCTGCCCTAGGAGGGTGGGAGCCCCGGTCCCAGGCTTCCTGGCGGGACCCACTCAGACCCAGAGTGGCAGCGGATGCCGGAGGTCCCAGGCCTTTCTGCTCTGTGGGCGAAGATGCCCGGCCCAGAAAGGGGCATGCTGGCCCAGGGCCGCCTGGGAAGCTCGTCAGGCCTGTGGGAGCCGCTAGCTGGGCATCCAGTCCGTCTGCCAGCTTCCTGGTCGCGGCTGCTCCCCACCCGGCCCGAGCTGTGAGAATTCCAGACGGGGCTGCCGCAGTGTGAGCTCGCGAAAGATGCCTGGGAAGAGCTCGGGACCTGGCTCCCGGGAGAGAGCGCTGTGAGGCCTTGGCAGGAGGCCCGGCGCTTGGCTGCCCTGGTTTCCTGGGCCCAGGCCTGCGTGGTCACAGTCCACGCCTGGAGCTGGGCCAGGAGGACGCCCCGGCCGGAGGCGAGGGGAGCCGGGGACAGGAGGCGCTCGCTGGGGCGGGGAGACGGGGCAGAGTGGGACCAGGAGGGGCCACGGACCGGGTGAGGCTGGGACGGGCGTGGGCTCCAGCCCCACCCACTTGAGAAGCCTCGGGGAAGCTGCTGGGCCGGCTGCATGCCTGGCCTTGGTCTCTTTAGCGCCCCCAAGCGGTTTTCCATGCGCTTCAGTAATGACTTTCGAAAGTGCTAACAGTCGAGTCCCAGACAGAAAATCAAGGTCAAGGGCAGGAGGTGAGTTCAAGTGGCAGCCGAAAAGGCTGATGGGTGATTGCCCTGCACGTCTGTCTTGGAGCTCCCTGGCAGCCGGAGCAAAAGGAGAAACATGACTTCAGTAGTGGGTACAAAGGTGAAGAAGTGGTTGGTCATTTAGCATGTCGGTCATAAAGGCCAGCTGTGTCTGAGCACAGAGAGAGCGCCAAGACAGCAAGGTTCCCTCTGTCCGTGGATTTGCGTTTTGACTGAGGAAGATTGTAAGGTGTTCGCAATAAAGATGAGGCCACCCAAGAGCCCGTCAGAGACTACCAAGGGCTGTCAAGAAAATGAAAAACCGAGGTAACCGTGTGGCAGGGAGGGCCTCGCCGAAGCGGTGAGACGAAAGCAAGGAGTGGACACTCACGTGGAGCTCTGAAGAGGGTTTCAGGGTCCCAGGCCTGGGGGGCGGCAAAGGGGAGGCGGCTGCTCGGGTGGCAGGCTGAAGAGAGGCAAGCTGGGGCGGTCAGGGCGGCAGCAGCCCCAGGCCACCTGGGGTCGGCAGGCCGTGGGAGGAGGAGCGTGGCTTCACCGGAGGCTTTGGGGCAGGAGGGTGAGGGTGTGACCCGCCTTTTCCTGCCCAGGGGAGACCCATGCCCGTTTCAGACACCTTCTGGCCTCTG
>NW_007176164.1:0-386 GCF_000164805.1 Carlito syrichta
TAATATCAATACTTTATTTTACAATATTTTATTACATTTCATTTTACTATTGTATATTTTGATTTTGTAGAGCCAGGGTTTTGCTATATCTTTATTTTGTAGAGCCAGGGTTTAGGCTAGTCTCAATCACCTGGCCTCAACAGATCCTCCCACACTGGCTTTTCAAAGTTCTGGTATGCTAGGCCGGAACCACTAAGTCTGGCTATGTTATTTATTGTAGTGTATTGTATTGTGTTGTATTGTATTGTATTGCATTGTATTATAATGTATTTCATTGTATTTTACTAAACTTTACTATTTTATTTTGCAGAGAGTGTTTTGCTATGAGGCCCAAGCCAGTCTCAAACTACTGGCCTCAAGTGATCCTCCGGTATCAGCCTCCTATA
>NW_007176165.1:0-329 GCF_000164805.1 Carlito syrichta
GTCACTAGGGCAGCAATAACAATGGAGGCCCAGTCCCTGGGGTACACATTATGGAACAGACCCAATCACTCACATATCCATCAAAAAGGAGGACCAGTCCCTGGGGCACCACAAATGCAGGAGGCCCGGAAAATGAGACATCCAACATAGAGGATGGACAGTAATTGGGGAAGCAATACAGTGGAGGGTCAGTCACTGAACAATAATTTATGGTGGAGGCACAATAACTGGGGCACCTACACTGTGGAGGTCCAGTCACTGGGGCACCAATGTAGAGGAGGCCAAGTCACTGAGACATTGATCACAGAGAAAGGTCATTCACCTGAAAC
>NW_007176166.1:0-484 GCF_000164805.1 Carlito syrichta
GGAGTCATTTAGCATCATGCTGTTTAGTGTCCATGTCTTTGTGGGTTTTGGGGGAATTTTGTTGGTGTTAATATTTATTTTTATTCCACTATGGCCTAAGAAGGTGCATGACAGTATTTTGATCTTATGAAATTTGTTTATGCTTGATTTATTGTTGAAGATGTGATCGATCTTGGAGTAGGTTCCATGTGGTGATGAGTAGAATGTATATTCATTCCATGATTGTTGGGTAGAGTGTCCTGTAGGTATCAATTTTTTTTATTTTTTATTTTTTATTTAATCAATATTTTTTGTTATGATATTGTGGGGTACAGTTAAGGATTAGGTATACAAATATGCTTTGTTCAGGCACCCTTGTTGATAAGAGGGGTCTCCCCGTCCCCAGACAGATATTTACTACCGTTAATCCCATCTCCCTTCCTCTCCCCCCCATAGTTTCCCACTACTGTCAGTCATTTTCTTATAGTATTACGTTGGATGTTCA
>NW_007176167.1:0-902 GCF_000164805.1 Carlito syrichta
AGCTGGCCTGCTTTCTAGTCAGCTGAATTAACTAGCTTGCTATATAGGTAGCCAGCTGGCTAACCAGCTGACTAAACTAAGTGACTTAAGTAATTACCCTTGTCTATAGTAAGTTGACGAAATTAGCAAGCTACCTATCTAGCCTGCTGGATAGTCAGCTGATTTAACTAGGTGATTTAACTAGCTAGCCAGCGGGCTAGACAGCTGACTTAACTATCTAGCTTCCTAGCTAGTCAGTTGTCTAGTCAGCTGATTAAATAGAGTGACTTAACTAGCTAGCCTGCTGGCTAGCAGGCTGACTCAACTGACTAGATACCTAGCTAGCCAGCTGCATAGCCAACTGACTTCACTAGCTAGCTACCTATGTATCCTGCTGGCTTTCCAGCTGACTTATCTACCTAGGTACCTAGGTAACCAGCTGGCTAGTGAGCTGACTTAACTAGGTTACGTAATTTGCTTTCTAAATTGTTAGCCAGCTTACTTAACTAGGTAGCGACCCAGCTAGGCAGCTGACTATTCAGCTGACTTAACTCGCTTACTTAACTTGTAAGCAAGCTGATTTAACTAGCTGACTTAAGAATCTAGCTACCTAACTAGCCTACTAGCTTACCTGGCTGGCTTAACTAGCTAGCTATTTATCTGGCTATCTAGCGAATCAGCTGACTTAACTAGCTACCTAGTTGCCATAACTAGCTGACTAATATAGCTAGGTTTCTAGCTAGCCAGCTGACTTGACTAGTTGAAATAACTATTTAGCCAGATGTCTACCCATCTGATTTAGCTAGTTTTTGAACTAGCTAACAAGCTGGATAGCCAACTGTCTTAAAGAACTGACTTAACTGCCTAGCCAACTGGTTGCCAGCTGAATCCACTAGCTGACTTAATTTGCTAGCCAGCGGTTT
>NW_007176168.1:0-392 GCF_000164805.1 Carlito syrichta
TAGCTAGCCAGCTGACTTAGCTAGCTTGTTACCTAGCTAACCAGCTGGCAAGCCAGCTGACGTAACTCATTGACTTAACCTGCTAGCCAGCTGGGTAGCCAGCTGACTCAACTAACTGAATTAACTAGTTAGCCAACTGGTTACCCAACTGTTTTAACTAGCTCTCTACCTAGCTAGCTATCTGGCTAGCCAGTTGATTACCTAGCTGACTTAATTAGCTTGTCAGCTGGCTAGCCAACTGACTTAAGTACCTCAATATCTAGCTAGACAGCTGGAGAGCAAGCTGACTTATCTAGCTGACTTATATAGCTGGCCTGCTTTCTAGTCAGGTGAATTAACTAGCTTATTATATATCTAGTCAGCTGACTAGCCAGCTGACTAAATTAGGTGAC
>NW_007176169.1:0-713 GCF_000164805.1 Carlito syrichta
CTGACATATCTAGCTGACTTAGCTAGATAGCTTCCTAGCTTGCCAGCTGACTTAACTAGCTGTAATAACTAGCTAGCCAACTGGCTTTCCATCTGACGTAAATAGCTTTTTAACTAGCTAGCCAGCTGGCTAGACAACTGAAATAACGTGATGACTTAACTTGTTAACCAGTTGGTTAGCCAGCTGATTAAAGTAGCTGACTTAACTAGCGGGCCAGCTGTCTAGTCATCTGACTTAATTGCCCAGCAACCTCGCTAGCCAGCAGCCTAGACAGCTGATTTAATTAGCTGACTTAATGCTGTAGACAGCTGGCTAGCCAGCAGACTTAGCTACCTATATACCTAGCTAAACAGCTGTATAGCCAGTTGACTTAACTAGTTAACATAACTAGATAGCATAAAGGCTAGACAGTTGACTTAAGTAGCTACCTACCTACATAGCCCGCTGGCTTGTCAGCTGAATTAACTACTTAATTACCTAGCTAAACTCCTGGCCAGTGAACTGACTTAGCTAGGTGACTTAACTAGCTAGCCAGCTGAGTAGCCAGCTGACTTAACTAGATAGCTACCCTGATAGGCAGCTGGCTAACCAGCTGACTTAATTAACGGTCTTAAATAGCTAGCCAGCTAACTTAAATAACTGACTTAACTAGCTAGCTATGTAGCTAGCCAGCTGACTTAACTAGATGACTTAAATAGTTAGCTACCTAGCTA
>NW_007176170.1:0-556 GCF_000164805.1 Carlito syrichta
TAAACTCGCTGACTTAACTAGCTAGCAAGTAGACTTAAGTAGCTGACTTATCCATCTACCTACCTAGCTATCCAGATGTCTTAACTAGCTGAAATACCTAGCTAGACAGATGGCTAGCCCTCTGAAGTAACTAGTTATTTAACTACCTAACCAGCTGAATAACCAACTGACTTAATGAGTTGACTTAACTAGCTAGCCAGCTGGTCGCCAGCTGACTTATCTAGCTGACTTAACCATCTAGTCAGCTGGCTAGCCAGATGTCTAAACAGCTGACTGCTTATCTAGCAAGCTGGCTAGTCAGCTGACTAACCTAGCTGACTTAAGCTTGCAAGCTGGCTAGCCAGCTCACTTAACTATCTTTCTAACTACCTAAGTAGCAGGCTAGCACGCTGAATTAACTAGGTGCATTGAACAGCTAGCCTGCTGGCTATCATGCTGACTTATCTAGCTAGCTACCTATGCAGTCAGCTGGGTAGACAACTGACTAAAATAACTATCTTAACCAGTTAGACAGTTGGCTAGCCAGCTGAGTTAACACACTGAAATCACTAGCTAG
>NW_007176171.1:0-1145 GCF_000164805.1 Carlito syrichta
CAATTATCATTTCTGTGGTATGGGGAAAAGGTGAAATTGATTTTTTCCTCCAAAATCTTGAGAATAAACTGGTCTGAGTGATCTAGGACCTTCAGAGTTCTCAAGTTTGGAGGGTAAAAATGCCAATGAGGTTGCAGGGTAGCCCACACTCAATGGTTACACACTCCCTGGGGATATCATTCCAAGCAGGGAGCCTGGAAAGTGGTCCTTAGGATGGCCAGCCTGGGATGCCCCCTTTTCCTCAGGCTCCATGCCTGGGCACACAGGTCATTGTGAGACCATGAGCAATGTGTGTTCTCCATGCTCCTGACCACATCTTGCAGCTTCACAGGGTGACTACTCCCCCATCCCCTTCCTTGAGGCAGTCAGCCCCAGAATGGCTCAGACCAGAAAGAGCACCCCTTGACAAATGCCCATACCCCTTGGCTACCTTAATTTACTTTTACTTCATTATAATAAGAAAATACCACCTATAGAGGAAATTGCAGTCACACTCCACCCTCTGTAAAATGTGATATAACCTTTGCATCTTTTACAATAGAGAACTTTTTTCCTGTCCAGCTAGTTACTCCCAGATCATCTTCCATGTATATAAGTTTCTGAATAAAGTTCAACATCACTAATCATCAGAGAAATGCAAATCAAAACTACAATGAGATACCATCTCACACTGGTCAGAATGGCTATCATTAAATAGCAAAAAAAGAAAAAAAGATGTTGACAAGGGTGCAGAGAAAAGGGAACATCTGTACACTGTTGGTAGGAATGTAAGCTAATTCAACCTCCTGGAAAACAATTTGGAGATTTCCCAAGAACTAAAAATAGATCTACTATTTGGCCCACCTCTGTGCATTATACCCAAAGGAGCATAAATAATTCTATGAAAAAGACACCTCACATGTATATTTATTGCAGCACTAGTCACATAACAAAAACATGGAAACAACCCATGTGCCCATCGACAGTGGAGTGGATAAAGAAAACATGGTACATATGCACTATGGAATACTACACAGACATTAAAAAATAACAAAATCATATCTTTTTCTGCAACATGGGTGCAGATGGAGGCCATTATTCTAAGTGAATCATCACAGAAAAAAAGAATTGAATACTGCATGTTCTCACTCATAAGTGGGTAATAA
>NW_007176172.1:0-794 GCF_000164805.1 Carlito syrichta
GCCTCTCTCCCACTTCCTCTCTCTCTCTCCACAGACCCTTTCCCTTTTCCCTTGTAACAGTCACTTTAATAAATCTCTTGGTCCTGGCCAGGTGTGGAGTCATTACTGGTGCCAAACTTCTTACATTGGTGCCATGACTCGGATCGGGTGTTCTCCCACCCTGGTGTGGGTTTAACCTCACAGGCGGGACCCCCAACCCGGCGCCAGTGGCCACTCCAGCCCCCCCGGACCTTCGCCACCATTTTGAATGCGCGAACTGCATCCACCAGCGACCATTGAATAGGTGAGTTCCCCAGACACGGAAGCCTGAAACTTGCCCAGGATCACCAGGGGGAACTGGCCGTTGATTGTCCAGCAGCCCCTCCGGCCCCAGGGCAAGGGGGAACGCATCCCGCCTCGGTCTTCATGGCCACAGCGGACCCTAAAGGCTTCCTTTTCTCCCTTTCTCTCACCAAGCCACAACTAAAGGTTTTTTCCTCCTCCTTATCTTTCTCACACCTTCCCACGACCGTCGGGCTGCAGTAGGCCCCAGGGGTCCCACGTCTGCTAGCCTGTAGTGGATCTCCCTATTCAACTGGCAGGAATCTCAAACCCGCTCCCACCCGCCACCCAGTCAAGTGCTCTCTGTCTGTTTTCGAAAATTCCTAGCGCTAGGTGCCTTGACCCCCTCGGTTCTCCAGGAGGACCCTGGTTGTGCCAAACCCCTGTGACGACAGGCTTTGCCACAACCACACTTTTGGACAGCCGACTTTTTGGGGGACGCCCTGTTTAGTCTACCTGTCTGATCATGGGAG
>NW_007176173.1:0-492 GCF_000164805.1 Carlito syrichta
TGGAGAAAAATGGAATGGAATGGAATAGAGAAGAAAGGAATGGAGTGGAATGGAATGGAATGAAATGCAATGGAGAGGAATGCAATGGAATGGCAATGAATAGTGTGGAATGGAATGGAATGGGGAGGAATGGAATGGGGAGGAATGAAATGGAAATGAATGGAATGGATAGTAATGGAAGGGAATGGAATGGAATGGAATGTAGAAGAACGGAATGGAGTGGAGAGCAATGGAATGGTTTGGAGAGGAATGGAATGGAGAGGAATGGAACAGAAAGGAAAGGAATTGAAGGGAATGGAATGGCATGAGAGGAATGGAATGAAATGGAGTGGAAAGGAATGGAGAGGAATGGAATGAAGAGGAATGGAATGGAGAGGAATGAAATGGAATGGAATGCAATGTAAAGGAATGGAATGGATTGGATAGGAATGGAGAAGAAAGGAATGGATTGGCATGGAATGGAATGGAATGGAGAATGGAATGGAATGGAGA
>NW_007176174.1:0-668 GCF_000164805.1 Carlito syrichta
AGCCAACTGGCAATGTATATAGCTAGCTAGTTAAGTCATCTAGATAGCTACCTGGCTAGCTATTGATGTCAGCGTGTTAAGTCAGCTGGCTAGCCAACTCACTAGCTGGTTAAGTCAGCTAATTTAGTCAGCTGTCTAGCCAGCTGGCTAGGCAGGTAGCTAGCTAGATATGTCAGCTTGCTAGCCAGCAGGCTAGCTATTGAAGTCAGATATTTAAGTCAGTGGCTAGTCTGCAGGGTATGTAGGTATCTAGCTAGTTAAGTGATCTGGCTTGCCAGCTTGCTATCTTAAGTAAGCTGGGTAAATCATTTGGCTAGCCAGCTGGATGGATATGTAGCCAGCTAGTTAAGTCACCTGGCTAGTCAGCTGAATAGTTGGTTAAGTCAGCTAGTTAAGTCACCTGGCAACCTGCTGCCTAGCTAGTTAATTGAACTCATTAAGTCTGTTGGCTATCTAGCTGGTTAGCTAGTTAAAAAGCTAAGCTAGTTAAGTCAGATGGCTAGCCATCTGATTAGCTATTTATTTCTGCTAGTTAAGTCAGATGGTTACCTAGGAATCAAGCTATATAAGTCAGCTAGTTATGTAGGCTAGGTAGCTTATTAAGCCAGCTGGAGAGCTAGGTATCTAGCTGGTTAAGTCAGCTGGTTAAATTAGCTTGCTAGCTAGTT
>NW_007176175.1:0-653 GCF_000164805.1 Carlito syrichta
GGTCTCACCAAGTTGCCCAGGCGGGTCTCGAACCCGCGGGCTCAGGCAATCCACTTACCTCAGCCTCCCAAAGCGTGGGATTATAGGCTGAACCACCGAGCCCGGCCCAAAAACTTTTGATGTCCCAGGCAGAGGTCTAGATTGGGAGCGCGAATACGGGCTTAATAAATATGTGTGTGAGGAAAACGGTTTATGTGCCTGTACACCTGAGTTACTGCCCCAGCTGGAGCTGTGTCTCGTGGGCCTCCTGGAAGACGGGAGACACAGTGGCACTCCTGCAAAGGGGACCTGCTGCATCAGACTGTCAGTTGGGGGCCTGTAGCCCTGTTAATTTTACCATTCTTAACCTGCAGGACCCCAAATGGCAACTGGGCCGCCCAATCGGCATTTGGACCTATGAGCGGGGCAAAGACTTAGGAACTAGGCTACATCTCAAAAGAACCACTACCACCTGCTCAGCCATATCCTATCAGGTCTTCCATTCCTTCAACAAGGAAATCAAAAGTAGCTCTTCTCCCATCTCATCCACAAGAGACCTGTTCTTAGTCCTGGCAGAAACTACTGCCCAAACTTTAAAAATCTCTTCTTGCTTGTTTTTTTTTTTTTGAGTTGGAGTTTCACTCTGTCACCAGACTGGAGTGCAGTGGCCGCTC
>NW_007176176.1:0-627 GCF_000164805.1 Carlito syrichta
TAGTTATTTCAGCTAGTTAAGTCAGCTTGCAAGCCAAGAGGATACGTAGGTAATAGTTAAATCAGCTGGCTAGCCACCTGGCTAGCTAGTGATGTCAGCTAGTTAAGTTAGTTGGCTATCCAGCAGGTTAACTAGTTATGTCAGCTAGTTGAGTTAGGTAGCTAGCCAGTTTAGTCAGCTAGTTAATTCAGGTGGCTAGACAACTGGCTTGCTAGGTAGCTCACTAGTTACATTAGCTGGCTAGCCAGCTGGTTAGCTGGTTAAGTAAGCTTATTAAGTCAGCTGGTAGTCACCTGGCTAACTAGATTGGTAGCTAATTAAGTCAGCTGGCTAGCCTGCTGGCTAGCTAGTTAAGTCAGCATGTTAAGTGAGCTGGCTAGTCAGATGGCTAGCTAGGTGGCTAGCTAGTTAAACCATCAGTCTAACCGGAGGGCTGTCTAGTTAAGTCAGCTAGTTAAGTCAGCTGGTTAGCCAGCTGGCTAGCTAGGTGTCTGACAACTTAAGCCAGCTTGTTAGCAGGCTGGTCAAGTAGGTGGCCAGCCAGTTAAGCTGGCTGGCTAGCCGGCTGACCAGGAGGGTGACTGGCTAGTTAATCTGGCTAGCTATCCAACTGTCCAGCCAGCCGGC
>NW_007176177.1:0-342 GCF_000164805.1 Carlito syrichta
CTAGACAGCTGCCTTAAATAGCTGGTTACCTATCTAGCCACCTGGCTAGCCAGCTGAATTTCTTAGCTGATTTAAGTTAGCAAACTGGCTAGCCAGCTCACTTAACTAGCTAGCTACCTACCTAGCCAGCAGGCAAACTTGCTGACTTAACTAGCTGAATTGAACAGTTAACCTGCTGGCTTGCAAGCTGACTTATCTAGCTAGCTACCTACCTAGCCAGTTGGCTAGACAGCTGACTAAACTAGCTGACTCAACCAGCTACCCAGTTGGCTAGCCAACTGACTTAACTCACTGACATGACTACCTAGTCAGGTAGCTATCTAGCTGACTTAACTAGCTAGC
>NW_007176178.1:0-4657 GCF_000164805.1 Carlito syrichta
TAAGAACAAAGTTCCATCCAAATTCGCAAAATGATACTATTTTTCCGGGAATCTGACGTTAATTGTCGCAAGGAACCGAAGGGACTTGTACTACCAGATACCAGATTACAACTCTCAAGAGGACCACAAAGTTGCTGGAGCCCTGAAATGACTGATTCATAATAACCACAAGCCAAATATCTCTGAACATGAGACCAGCTCGAAGTCTTGATTCTTGTTTACACCGCAGCAAGACACCTTGAGAATTTTTCTGATTGTGGATTAGTGTATCACCAATTCCTTATTCTTCCTTAGCGATTGGCCAGGTAATGTCTGGTATATGAGGACTCCCTTTCCTCAAAATCCTGTTTAGAAACCCTGATTCTTGTTTTGACACTAGCAAGATGTCATGTAGATAATCTGAGGGAGGACCGTGTAGAACAGGTTTCTTATTTTTCCTTAGCTAGAGATTGTGTAGATTCTGTATATGAGGACTGCTGTTACCCTTGTTCAAGCTTCTAAACCCTGATTATTATTTAACCAACACCAGAAGGCCTGTTGATTTTCCTGACTGAGGTGTGCTATAACCTCGATTCTTTTTCTTCCTTGGCTAGGGTCTGTGTATTTTCCTGTATAATAGGACACTCATTAGATAAATCCTGCTTCGAAACTCTGATTTCGTTTTAACACTTTCCAAGATGCTCTGTAGGTTTTTGGGATTGAGGACTCATGTAACCCAGGTTCCTTATGCTTTCTTAGTATAAGGTCATGTTGTTGACTGTAAATAAGGACTCCATTTCCCAGATTCATGCTCAAAATCACAATGATTCGTGTTTAGCCCATAGCAAGATGACCATAAGCTTTTTTGGAATTGAGGACCTGAGTAACGCAGATTCCTTATTCTTACTTTGCAATAGGCAATGAAGTTTCCTGCATTTAGGACTTCCATTTCCCAGATCCTGCTTCAAATCCTGATTCGTGGATACCTCTTTGGAAGACGACCTGTAATTTTCGGATTGAGGACTAATATAAGGAAGATTCCTTATACTTCCTTAGAAATATGGCGTATAGTTTCCTTTATATTATGACCTCCATTACCCAGCATCCTGCTTCAGTCTTCAGGATGCCGAGACATTTACTGGTGACAGAGAATTTTCAGTTTTTTGGATATCAAGAGTAAGACGTCCATAATGTTCTTTGGACTGTAATCCAGGATTCCTGGTTCCCCTTCACAAAACCTCCCGAAAATGGGAATATTCCAAACCCAACCCCAATTCCTACGTACCCACCCACAAGAAATTTACTGTAATTTGAGGTCACCTGAATCGAAGAATTTTGTACCAATATAACTTTTGATTCTGGGGAATATGATTATGGTCGTAGATGGTCCCAGGAAACAAAGTGATTTCTAGGGCCAAATCCTTGATTACAACAAACAAGAGGATAAGAAAGATCCTGAGGATGTTTAATGACAGATTTAGCGAATCCACGGAACAAGTACCTCTGTAAATGTAGGGACCAAGAAGCCCAGGTTGCTGATTAAACCTTATCAAGAGGCCCTGTAGATTCTGGAAAAAGAGAACGCCTAGAACCGGATTTCCTTTTTATTCTCAGTAAGAGGCCCTGATCTTTCCTGTCGATTTGGATTCCAAATTCAGTATTTCAAAACACAGATGCCAAAAATTTCCTAGGTTCGTGGATTCCATGATTCCTGGTAACCATTAAAAGTACGTAGTAAACATTTGGCAAGTGCAAAACCCTTGTACCATTTCAATATAAAAAAAAGACATCGAAGGGGAAGGAATACAGAGTTCACCTTAAGAGCAGAGTTACATCCAAAAATGGGAAGAAGATTCTGTTTGTCCTGGAATTGGCCTTACTTTTTCTAAGGTACCTAACGGACTTGGAGTGCCCAATACCATTTACATCTTTTAACTGGACCAGAATCTTGCTGGAGTCCTGAAATGACCGATTCATAATATCCGAATGCTAAATTGCTCTGAAACAGTTGGGGAGCTCGAAGATCTGTTTCTTGTTTGTCCCATAGCAGACAACCTGGGAATTTTCTGGATTGAGGGCGCGAACAACAATGATTCTTTATTAGTACTTAGTTGGAGGACGTGTAGTGTCCTGTATGGGAGGTCTCTCTTTCCCTTGATTCCTTTTTCAAAACCCTGATTCTTGTTTAGGCCTTAGTAAGAAGTCATGTAGATATTTTGATAGAGGAACCGTGGAAAGCAGATTGCTTCTCTTTCATTAGCCAGAGGTCATGTAGTTTCCTTTATATGAGGATTGCTATTACCCACATTCATGTCTCGATTCTCTGATTCTTCTTTAGCCGTCAGCAAGGTGCCCTGTAGTTTTTCAGTACTGAGGACTCGAATAACCCAGATTCCTTATTTTCAGCAACAGCCATGCAGTTACGTGTATATGAGTACTCCTGTTCACAGATACATGCGTCGAAAGCTTCATTCTTACAGGATCTTAGGAAGACGCCTAATACTTTTTGAGATTGAGAAAACATATCACCCACATTCCTGATTCTTTCTTAGGAAAAGTCATTGCATTTGCCTGTATATGAGGATTTCATTTCCCTAGTTATGCTCCAAAACACAAATTCGTGTTGAGCCCTTAGCAAGAAACCCTGAAGTTTTATTGGGAAGGAGGACACATGTAAACCAGATTCCTTATTCTTCTTTAGCAATAGACAGTGCAGTTTCCTGTATATGAGGACTCCCATTATCCAGATTCCTACTCCCAATCCTGAATGGTGGTTATCTCTTAGCCAGACGGACTGTAGGTTTTTGGGATGGATGACTCGTGTAAGCAAGATTCCTTATTCCTCTGTAGCAACAGATCATGCAGTGTCCTATATATGAGGACTCCCATTACTGAAATTCCTGCTTCATTCTCACCAAGACTCCAAGAAATTTTCTGGGTCCTAGAATTCCTGTTTCTTGGATATCAAGAGAAAGACTCCCATAAAGTTCTTGAGGAATTGGAACCCAAGATTCCTGGCCCTTTTCAAAAGACACACTAAATAGGTGGCGACATAATAGCCCAGATTGCTGATTAAACCATTGCAAGGGACTTTGTAGATTTAGGCGATTGAGAACTACAAGAATCGGATTCCCTTTCCGTTCTCAGCAAGATGCCCTGAATTTCCCTGTCCATGTGGATTTCAAAACTCTGTGTACAAAAATGCAGATGTACAGATATTTCCTAGGGATGTGGAATCCATGGATCCTGGTTACATTTAAATAATATGTACTAAATATTTGGCAACTACAAAACCCTCAACCCCTCTACAAATAAAGGACAAACGGAAATTTAAGGATTACCAAGTTCATCTTAAGATCAAAGTTACATCCAAATACGACAATATGATACATTTTTCCTGGAATCTGGCATTAATTGTCCGGAGGAACTTAAGGGTTTTGTACTACCAGATACCCGATTACAACTCTCAAGAAGGCCCAGAATGTTGCTGGAGTCCTGAAATGACTGATTCATAATACCCACAAGACAAATATCTCTGAAACATGAGATGAGCTCGAAGCCTTGATTCTTCTTTTTACCCAGCAAGACACCTGAGAATTTTTCAGATTGTGGACTAGTGTAACACATATTCTTTATCCTTCTTACCAAGGGGCCGTGTAATATTTGTATATGAGGACTCCCGTTCCCAGAATCCTGTTTGGAAAACCCTGATTTCTGCTTTTGCCATTAGCAAGATGTCATGTAGATATTGTGATGGAGGAATCGTGTAAAAGAGGTTTCTTAGTTCTCCTTAGCTAAAGATCATATAGATTCTGCATATTTGGACTGCTATTGCCTATGTTCCAGCTTCTAAACCTTTATTCTTGTTTAGCCTACAGTAGATGGCCTGTTGATTTTATGGACTGAGGACTGCTATAAACCCGATTGTTTTTCGTCCTTGGCAAGGGGCTTTGTATTTTCGTGTATATTAGTACTCTCATTAGATACATCCTGCTTCGAAACTCTGATTCTTTTTAGAACTTTCCAAGATGCTCTGTAGATTTTTGGGATTGAGGAATCATGTAACCCAGATTCCTTATTCTTTCTTAGCAAAAGGTCATGTAGTTGTCTGTAAATAAGAACTCCATTTTCCAGATTCATGCTCGAAAACACTATGACTCGTGTTTAACCCATATCAAGATGACTTAATCTTTTTTAGGATTGAGGACCCGAGTAATGCAGATTCCTTATTCTTACTTAGCAACAGACAGTGAAGTTTCCTTTATGTGAGGACTCCCATGACCCAGATTCCTACTTCAAAATCCTGATTTGTGGTTACATCTTAGGAAGACGGCCTGTAGTTTTTGGGATTGAGGACTCATATAAGGAAGATTCCTTATACTTCCTTAGCAATATGACGTGTAGTTACCAGTATATGATGACTTAAATCACCCAGCTTCCTGCTTCATTCTGCAGGATGCCGAGAATATTCCTGGTGACCAAGAATTCCATTTTTTTGAATATCAAGAGAAAGACGTCCATAATGATCTTTGGGAACTGGAATCCAAGATTCCTGGTTCCCCTTCACAGGACCTCCCCAAAATGTGGAATATTCCAAACCCAAAACCCCAATTCCTACCTGCTCACCCACAATAATTTTCTGTACTTTGAGGTCACCTGAATTGAAGAATTTGTTCCA
>NW_007176179.1:0-796 GCF_000164805.1 Carlito syrichta
TTCTTTTTTAGAACTTTCCAAGATCGCTCTGTAGATTTTTGGGATTGAGGAATCGTGTAACCCAGATTCCTTATTCTTTCTTAGCAAAAGGTCATGTAGTTGTCTGTAAATAAGAACTCCATTTTCCAGATTCATGCTCGAAAACACTATGACTCGTGTTTAACCCATATCAAGATGACTTAATCTTTTTTAGGATTGAGGACCCGAGTAATGCAGATTCCTTATTCTTACTTTGCAACAGACAGTGAAGTTCCTTTATGTGAGGACTCCCATGACCCAGATTCCTACTTCAAAATCCTGATTTGTGGTTACATCTTAGGAAGACGGCCTGTAGTTTTTGGGATTGAGGACTCATATAAGGAAGATTCCTTATACTTCCTTAGCAATATGACGTGTAGTTACCAGTATATGATGACTTAAATCACCCAGCTTCCTGCTTCACTCTGCAGGATGCCGAGACTATTCCTGGTGACCAAGAATTCCATTTTTTTGAATATCAAGATAAAGACGTCCATAATGATCTTTGGGAACTGGAATCCAAGATTCCTGGTTCCCCTTCACAGGACCTCCCCAAAATGTGGAATATTCCAAACCCAAAACCGCAATTCCTACCTGCCCACCCACAAGAATTTTCTGTACTTTGAAGTCACGTGAATCGAGGAACTTTGTACCAATATACCTTTTTATTCTGGGGAAAATGATAATTTTAGTAGATGGTCCCAGGAAACAAAAGGATTTCTAGGTCCAAATCCTTGATTACAACTAACAAGAGGACCAGAAGATCCTCAGGATCTGT
>NW_007176180.1:0-1086 GCF_000164805.1 Carlito syrichta
GCAACCCATTTGCTAACTAGCTAGCTAGCTGTCTCAATCAGCTGACTTAACCCGTTAGTTAACTAGCTAACTACCTGATTCAACCTGCTGACAACCCTTTAGCTAACTACCTAACTAGCTCTCTTAACAAGCTGAATAAATTAGAAAGCTGACTTAACTAGCTGACTTAGCTAGGTGACTTAACTAGTTAGCTAGCTGACTTAACTGACTGACTTAACTCGTTAGCTAGCTGACTTAACTACCTGAATTCAATATGTAGCTAACTATTGAACAAGCTAAATATCTAGCTGATTTAATAATTAGCTATCTAGTTACGTAGCAGACTTAAGTAGCTTACTTAAATAGTTAGCTAACAAGCGAGTTAGCTGATGTAGCAAGGTGACTCAGCTAGCTACCTTTTTAGCTAGCTGACCTAGATAGTTGACTTAACTAATTGGCTAACAAGGTAGCTAGCTGACTTATTGAGTTGGTTAATGAGTTAGCTCTCTGTTTTAACTAGCTGTTAAATGAGTTAATTAGTTGACTTAACTAGTTGGTTAACGAGTTAGCTGGATGTCTTAACCTGTTGGCTGACTATCCGGCCTACTCCTTTGCTGATTAAGTACGTTGGCTGACAACTAGGCTGACGTGTTAGCTGGCTTAACATGACAGTTAGCTGGGTTAACTAATTGACTGATGTGCTGGACCGCTAGCTAGCTCGCTTAACCAGTTGGCTGGCTGGTTTGCTGACCTAATTATTCAGACGACTAGATGGCCAACTAGTTAGCTGGCCTAACTATTCGGCCTACTATATAGCAGAGCTAACTTGTCAGCTGAAAAGTGGGCCAACTAGATGGTCGATTGGTTAGCTTAGATAACTACTTGGTCATCTAGTTGCCTACCGTTCAGCTGACTTAACTAGTCGGCCAGCAAGTTAGCCAACTGGTCAGTTGAATTAGTCACCTGGCTAATGAGCAGACTGGTCAGCTTACTTTAGTTGACTGGCGAGTGAGCTGTCTGGTCAGAAGAATTACCAAGTTGGCTGGCGAGTGAGCCGTCAGTTGAGCCAACTTAACTACTTGGCCTTCAAGTGATCCAAAGTGTTAG
>NW_007176181.1:0-603 GCF_000164805.1 Carlito syrichta
AGCAGAGCTAACTTGTCAGCTGAAAAGTGGGCCAACTAGATGGCCGATTGGTTAGCTTAGATAACTACTTGGTCATCTAGTCGCCTACCATTCAGCTGACTTAACTAGTCGGCCAGCAAGTTAGCCAACTGGTCAGTTGAATTAGTCACCTGGCTAATGAGCAGACTGGTCAGCTTACTTTAGTTGACTGGTGAGTGAGCTGTCTAGTCAGAAGAATTACCAAGTTGGCTGGCAAGTGAGCCGTCAGTTGAGCCAACTTAACTACCTGGCCTTCAAGTGATCCAAAGTGTTAGCTACCTTAACAAGTAAGCTGGTGAGCGAATCTATGGGTGAGCTGACTTAACTACATGACTGCCAAGCAAGCCGAATTTTTAGCTGTCCTGTTGGCCTGCGAGCACACCAAGTGAGATGGTCTGTTGCCTGGTGAGCGAGCAGACTAGTTAGCTGACCTGATGGAAAGCGAGAGAGCACACTAGTTAGCTGACCAGCTAGCTGAGATGATAGCCAACTAGTTAGCTAAGTAACTACTTGATTTGCTAACTCAGTTAACTAGCTAGGTGACTATCAAGCTGACATAACTAGCTAGCAAACAAGCAATTTATC
>NW_007176182.1:0-1027 GCF_000164805.1 Carlito syrichta
TTCTTTTTCTTCTGTGTTAGTACTTTCTTAAGTGTTTCATGTAGAGGTGGTTTGGTGGCAGCATAAGTTATTGGGATTAGATATCTGGGAAAGATTTAATTCTCCCTCTCTGATGAAGCTTAGTTTGGCCAGGAAGGTTATTCCTGGTTGAAATTGTTTATCTTTTCAGGACTTTGAAGATAGGGCTCCAAACTCTCCTAGCCTGCAGTGTTTCTGTAGATAAATCTGCTGCTATTTTGATTTGTCTTCCATGGTAGGTTATCAGGCCTTTTTTTCTTGCTGTCTTTAGGATTTTTTTATTTTATGCCTACTTTGTTTAAGCAAATTATTATGTGCCTAGGAGTTGGTCTTCTCATTTGTTGTCTTGCAGGGGTTCTCTGAATCTCTTGTGTTTGAAATTTTGCATCACTGATTAGGTAAGGGCAGTTTTCTTGAATGAGATCATGGAAAGTTTTTTCCAGTGTGGTCTCTGTCTCTCTTTCTGCCTCAGGAATGCCATTTACTCTTAGGTTAGGTCTCTTGAAGTAATCGCTCATCTCTTGATGGTTTTGTTCTGTCTTTTTGAGTTTGTTTTCTGTGTTTTTAAGAGTTTGGGTTACTTTTATATTTTGGTCCTCAAGCTCTGAGATTCTTCTGCTTGGATAATTATGCTTTCCAAGCTTATCAGTTTTTTAGTTATTTCATTCACAGTATTCTTTATTACTGTTATCTCAGATATCAGCTCCTTCTTAGTTCCTTTTTTTGTCTCCTCAATTCTTTTTAATCTCTCAATTAATGTCTTGATATCTAAGTTTGTAGTTTGAGCCCCTTCATTCTGGGGGCTCTTCATTATTTGCATTCTGAAGTCAATTTTCTCAGTGTCTGCCCTTCCCGTGGTCTGGGTGAGACCCATACTCTTCTTTTGGTTTTTCTTCATTTGCGTAGATTTTTTTTTCTCTCCCCCTTTCCCTCCCCTTCTTTAATTTTATTTTTGAGGGAAGGTGGGGTTGCTTTTATTTCCCTTCTGCAATATCCTGTTCTTCCTTAT
>NW_007176183.1:0-826 GCF_000164805.1 Carlito syrichta
CAGGCCGAGGCTTTGGTAGCTGTGAGCATAGGCAATAGAATGAGACTCTGACTGAAATGAAATGAAATGAAATGATGAAATGAAGAAATAAAATGAAATGATGAAATAAAATGAGATGAGATGAAATGGTGAGATGAAATGATGAGATGAAATGAAATGTTCAAATGAAGTAAAATGATGAAATGAAATGAAGTGATGAAATGAGATGAGATGAAATGACATGATGAAATAAAATGAATAAATGAGATGAGATGAGATGATGAGATGAGATGACATGAGATGAAATGATGAAATGAAATTAAATGGTGAAATGAAATGAAATGAAATGAAATGATGAAATGAGACGAGATGAGATGAAATGATAAAATGAGACGAGATGAGATAAGATGAGATGAAATGATGAAATGAGATGAGATGAAATGAAATGATGAAATGAAATGAGATGAAATGATGAAATGAGAGATGACATGAAATGAAATGATGAAATGAGATGAGATGAGATAATGAGATGAGATGAGATGAAATGATGAAATGAAATGAAATGAAATAAAATGAAATAATGAAATGAAATGAGATGAAATGAGATAAAATGATGAGATGAGATGAGATGAAATGATGAAATGAGATGAGGTGATGAGATGAGATGAAATGAAATGATGAAATGAAATGAAGAAATGAAATTAGATGAAATGATGAATGAGATGAAATGAGATGAAATGATGAAATGAGATGAGATGAAATGACATGATGAAATAAAATGAATGAATGAGATGAGATGACATGAGATGAAAGAATGAAATGATGCAATGAAGTGAAATGAAGAAAT
>NW_007176184.1:0-750 GCF_000164805.1 Carlito syrichta
AAAATCATCCATCATGACCAAATCAGCTTCCTCCCTGGGATGGAAGCCTAGTTCAACATTCGTAAAACAATAAATGTAATTAAATACATCAACAGATGTCAAAGGAAAAACCACATGATTATATCATTACATGCAGAAAAAGCTTTTGATAAAATCCAGCACCCCTTCTTGATAACACTTGAACATCTAGGCATACAGGGAACATACCTCAAAGTAGTAAAAGCCATCTAAGAGAAACCCACAGCCAGCATACTCCTAAATGGACAAAAATTGGAACCATTTCCCCTGAAAACTGGAAGAAGACAAGGATGCCCACTCTCACCCCTCCTGTTCAATATAGTATTGGAAGTCCTGGCTAGGGAAATAAGAGAAGAGAAGGCAATTAGGGGTATCCAAATAGGAAAAGAGGAAGTCAAATTATCTCTCTTTTCAGATGACATGATTGTGTACCTTGAAAACCCAAGAGAATCTTTCAAAAACCTCCTTACACTGATAAAGGCCTTTGGGAAAGTCTCAGGATATAGAATAAGTTTGCAAAAGACAATCGCATTTCTTTACACCAATAATAAACAAACAGAAACCCAAATAAAAACCACAATTCCATTCACAATAGCTACCGAAAAAATGTAATACCTTGGCATCTTCCTAACCAGAAACTTGAAAGACCTTTACAATGAAAACTACAAACTCTGCTCAAGAAATCAAAAATGACACAAACAAGTGGAAAAATATCCCATGCTCATGGATTGG
>NW_007176185.1:0-535 GCF_000164805.1 Carlito syrichta
GTCATTGGCTAGCAAACTGGCTGGCTAGGTCGTGACCTAGTTAAATCAGTTGACTAGCCAACTGACTAGCTAGATAAATCAGCTGGCTATCCATGTGGCTAGAGAGGTAGAGAGCTAGTTAAGTCAGTTGACTAGCCGCCTGGATATCAAGTTATGCAAGCTAGTATAGTCACCTGGCTGGCCAGCTGCATAGCACGTTAATGAACTAGTTAAGTGTCTTACCTGTGCTGTAGCTATTTAAGTCGTCTCTTTAAGTGAGATGGCTAGCCAGCTCGCTAGCTAGTTGAAATACTAGTTAAGTCATATGGCTAGACAGCTGGCTAGCTAGTAATTTCAGTTAATTAAGTCAACTTGCTTCCTAGGTAGATAGTTAAGTCAGCTAGTTATATCAGCTAGCTAACTGGTTAAGTCAGCTAGTTAAGTCTCCTAGTTAGGTAGTTAGCTAGCTAGGAAGCAGGCTAATTACCTCAGCTATTAAAGTCAGCTAGCTAGCTGGGTAGCTAGCTAGTTAAGTCAGCTGTCTAGCCAGCTGCCT
>NW_007176186.1:0-462 GCF_000164805.1 Carlito syrichta
TAACCAGCTTGCCAGCTGGCTAACAAAATGCCTTATCGAACTAGCTACCTACCTAGCCAGCAGACTAGCCAGCAAACTTAACCAGAAGATTTAACCAGCTAGCCAGCTGACTAGCCAGCTGACTTAACTAAAAGACTTAACTAGCTAGCCAGGCTGGCTAGCCAGCTGACTTAACTAGCTGACTTAACCAGCTAGACAGCTGGCTAACCAGATGACTTCAGTAGCTAGTTACCTTGCTAGCAGGCTGGCTAGACAGCTGACATAACTAGCTGGCTACCTAGCTAGTCAACTAGCTGACCAGCTGACTTAACTAGCTGACTTAACCAGCTAGCCAGTTGGTTAGCTAGATAGCTAATTAACTAGCTGAATTAACTAGCTCACGTAACTAGCTAGGCAACTGGTTAGCCAGTTGCCTTAACTAGCTGACTTAACCAGCTAGCCAGAATGCTAGCCAACTGACTA
>NW_007176187.1:0-348 GCF_000164805.1 Carlito syrichta
GAAAGGCACAGGGAACAGTCAGAAGGGCGTCTCCCGAGATGGTGCTAAACACTATATAAAACCAAACAAAGACAACAAAGGCCCTAAGCTCCTGCTTTTCCCACGCGTGCAAAACTTAAACCTATGCACAAATATTATCTCCCTATAGGAATACTACCTCATAGCCTCTTCCAATAAAGACCCTAATACGGCACTGGCCAGCCCCCACCAGGCTCTGGCACAGCACTGGCCGCCCCCTCCCAAACTGATAAATACAGACCTATCTCACCGTCACCCTCTCACTCTCCCTCCCTTACCAGGTGGTTACAGACCCTCTCTCTGTAGCCGCTGCTCTAATAAATCTCTTGG
>NW_007176188.1:0-685 GCF_000164805.1 Carlito syrichta
GCAAAACTTAAACCTATGCACAAATATTATCTCCCTATAGGAATACTACCTCATAGCCTCTTCCAATAAAGACCCTAATACGGCACTGGCCAGCCCCCACCAGGCTCTGGCACAGCACTGGCCGCCCCCTCCCAAACTGATAAATACAGACCTATCTCACCGTCACCCTCTCACTCTCCCTCCCTTACCAGGTGGTTACAGACCCTCTCTCTGTAGCCGCTGCTCTAATAAATCTCTTGGCCTCAAAGGGTGTTGAGTCTCACCATGCGCCACTGTCTTTCATTGGTGCCATACCCCGGTCGGGAATTCTCTCGCCCTAAGGCGAGACCTCGTTCGGGCACCGGTGGCACTCACCCCTTAAGGCCTTCACCCACTTTCTTGAATGCCAGCACTGCATCCATCACCACCTCGGATAGGTAAGTGCCCCTACCTGAAAAACCTAACAATCTCACCCGGGATACCTGAAAGGGACTGACTGTTGATCCTCCGGCGGCTCTTTCGGCCCCAGGTGAGGGGGAGACCACACCCCGCCTAGGCTTTCAAAGCCACAGGGGACCCCTACTAGTTTTTACTTCTCCCGCCTAGGACTCTAAAACCACCTCTTTAACTCCTATAAGCATTCAAAAAAGTGGGCAGAGATTTCCCTCCCTCCCATCCCGCTTCAACCCATTGAACTCTTGGCCTT
>NW_007176189.1:0-783 GCF_000164805.1 Carlito syrichta
CCTCCCATGAATTGTCTCCCATGAAGTTGAAAAATCAAGTCCTCTGAAAATACAAATCCTGTCTTCTCAATCTCAGCAGCACTTAATCTTGCAAACATGGGTAGTGTTTCAGAAAACCAGTGCTCCTTAAAAATTACTTCATATGGTTTAGAGTATACACGCCAGAACACCTCCTGACTAACAGTTTGCTTTGATGATTAAAAGTTATCTATTAAAAGACTACCTTGTCAGCAACCACCTCAGGTCCCCTCCCACTATGCAAACTTTTCTGTCTTCTCAATAAATCCTGATTTAAAAAAATAGTCTAACTTGTTCACTGGATTTTTGAATGACCACTTAGCCCTGGAGAAGTTTTTGGATTGGTGTGAACACCTTGATTTCTTCAGTTCTTGGGAATGAAAATCCATTATGTCTACAGCAATTGGCAGAGCACTGTAGGGAAGTCCTTGAAACCTAAGGATTGCTCAGTAGCCAAGGTCCCTCCCATTATGATATCAAAGTCCTAAGGCTCATGTCATAATTGACAAACTGACATGTTTATTTCCCTGACTTTGCTTTCATCTTTTAGTTTAAAAATTAGCCTTTTAGGCAATCTACAGATTCAATGTAATACCGTTAAGTTATTAACATCATTCTTCTCAGACCTGAAAATGACAATATAGAATTCACATAAAAACATAAACAATCATGAATAGCCAAAAATTCTTAGCAAAAGTAACAAAGCAGGAAACATCACACTTCTGGACTTCAACTTTTAGTATAAGGCTACAGTAATCAAAACAG
>NW_007176190.1:0-827 GCF_000164805.1 Carlito syrichta
ATCCTGTCTTCTCAATCTCAGCAGCACTTAATCTTGCAAACATGGGTAGTGTTTCAGAAAACCAGTGCTCCTTAAAAATTACTTCATATGGTTTAGAGTATACACGCCAGAACACCTCCTGACTAACAGTTTGCTTTGATGATTAAAAGTTATCTATTAAAAGACTACCTTGTCAGCAACCACCTCAGGTCCCCTCCCACTATGCAAACTTTTCTGTCTTCTCAATAAATCCTGATTTAAAAAAATAGTCTAACTTGTTCACTGGATTTTTGAATGACCACTTAGCCCTGGAGAAGTTTTTGGATTGGTGTGAACACCTTGTTTTCTTCA
The DNA here is from genome assembly GCF_000164805.1 of Carlito syrichta. Lineage (NCBI taxonomy): Eukaryota > Metazoa > Chordata > Mammalia > Primates > Tarsiidae > Carlito > Carlito syrichta. The sequence goes on from NW_007176190.1 coordinate 331, forward strand.
GTTCTTGGGAATGAAAATCCATTATGTCTACAGCAATTGGCAGAGCACTGTAGGGAAGTCCTTGAAACCTAAGGATTGCTCAGTAGCCAAGGTCCCTCCCATTATGATATCAAAGTCCTAAGGCTCATGTCATAATTGACAAACTGACATGCTTATTTCCCTGACTTTGCTTTCATCTTTTAGTTTAAAAATTAGCCTTTTAGGCAATCTACAGATTCAATGTAATACCCGTTAAGTTATTAACATCATTCTTCTCAGACCTGGAAATGACAATATAGAATTCACATAAAAACATAAACAATCATGAATAGCCAAAAAATTCTTAGCAAAAGTAACAAAGCAGGAAACATCACACTTCTGGACTTCAAACTTTAGTATAAAGGCTACAGTAATCAAAACAGCCTGTTATTGGTACAAGAACAGACATATAGACCAATGGAACAGGATAAGATTCTGGAATCAAACCTCAATTTCTCAACCAACTCATCTTTGACAAA
>NW_007176191.1:0-812 GCF_000164805.1 Carlito syrichta
AGCAAAAGTAACAAAGCAGGAACATCACACTTCTGACTTCAAACTTTAGTATAAGGCTACAGTAATCAAAACAGCCTGTTATTGGTACAAGAACAGACATATAGACCAATGGAACAGGATAAAGATTCTGGAATCAAACCTCAATTTCTCAACCAACTCATCTTTGACAAAACTCCAACAACAACCACTGGGGAGTGGAAAACCTACTCAGTAAATGGTGCTGGGAAAACTGGTTGATTATATGTAGAAGATTGAAACAGGACCCCTACCTATCACCATACACAAAAATTAACTCTAAATGGATCAAAGACCTAAACATAAAACCTCAAACTATAAGAATCTTAGAAAAGCAGGAGATATCCTTATGGTAATTGGAACTGCAACCAATTCCTATTCATAACCATAAATGCCCACATCCCAAGAAATAAGATAGACAAGTAGAATCTCGTCAAACTAATGAGCTTCTGCAAAGCAAAAGCAACCATCAAAAGAGCAGGGAGATGGCCCACAGATTGGGAAACACTATTCTACAACTTTATATCTGAAAAAGGCCTACAACCAGGATCTGCAAGGAACTCAAATGTGCTGTAAGCAAAAAAACCCAAACAGCCTTATTAAAAAGTTGGCAAAATACATGAATAGACACTTCTCAAAAGAAGAGATATGGGCAGTCAACAGACACATGAAAAAGTGCTTGACCTCACTCATCATCAGAGAAACGCAAATCAAAACCACATTGACATTCCACCTAACCCCAGTAAGAATGGCCATCATTAATAAAACAATCAACAACAGATGCTGGTGAGAATGCA
>NW_007176192.1:0-791 GCF_000164805.1 Carlito syrichta
CAAACTTTAGTATAAGGCTACAGTAATCAAAACAGCCTGTTATTGGTACAAGAACAGACATATAGACCAATGGAACAGGATAAAGATTCTGGAATCAAACCTCAATTTCTCAACCAACTCATCTTTGACAAAACTCCAACAACAACCACTGGGGAGTGGAAAACCTACTCAGTAAATGGTGCTGGGAAAACTGGTTGATTATATGTAGAAGATTGAAACAGGACCCCTACCTATCACCATACACAAAAATTAACTCTAAATGGATCAAAGACCTAAACATAAAACCTCAAACTATAAGAATCTTAGAAAAGCAGGAGATATCCTTATGGTAATTGGAACTGCAACCAATTCCTATTCATAACCATAAATGCCCACATCCCAAGAAATAAGATAGACAAGTAGAATCTCGTCAAACTAATGAGCTTCTGCAAAGCAAAAGCAACCATCAAAAGAGCAGGGAGACGGCCCACAGATTGGGAAACACTATTCTACAACTTTATATCTGAAAAAGGCCTACAACCAGGATCTGCAAGGAACTCAAATGTGCTGTAAGCAAAAAAACCCAAACAGCCTTATTAAAAAGTTGGCAAAATACATGAATAGACACTTCTCAAAAGAAGAGATATGGGCAGTCAACAGACACATGAAAAAGTGCTTGACCTCACTCATCATCAGAGAAACGCAAATCAAAACCACATTGACATTCCACCTAACCCCAGTAAGAATGGCCATCATTAATAAAACAATCAACAACAGATGCTGGTGAGAATGCAGGGAAAAAGGAATGCTTC
>NW_007176193.1:0-774 GCF_000164805.1 Carlito syrichta
CATATAGACCAATGGAACAGGATAAAGATTCTGGAATCAAACCTCAATTTCTCAACCAACTCATCTTTGACAAAACTCCAACAACAACCACTGGGGAGTGGAAAACCTACTCAGTAAATGGTGCTGGGAAAACTGGTTGATTATATGTAGAAGATTGAAACAGGACCCCTACCTATCACCATACACAAAAATTAACTCTAAATGGATCAAAGACCTAAACATAAAACCTCAAACTATAAGAATCTTAGAAAAGCAGGAGATATCCTTATGGTAATTGGAACTGCAACCAATTCCTATTCATAACCATAAATGCCCACATCCCAAGAAATAAGATAGACAAGTAGAATCTCGTCAAACTAATGAGCTTCTGCAAAGCAAAAGCAACCATCAAAAGAGCAGGGAGACGGCCCACAGATTGGGAAACACTATTCTACAACTTTATATCTGAAAAAGGCCTACAACCAGGATCTGCAAGGAACTCAAATGTGCTGTAAGCAAAAAAACCCAAACAGCCTTATTAAAAAGTTGGCAAAATACATGAATAGACACTTCTCAAAAGAAGAGATATGGGCAGTCAACAGACACATGAAAAAGTGCTTGACCTCACTCATCATCAGAGAAACGCAAATCAAAACCACATTGACATTCCACCTAACCCCAGTAAGAATGGCCATCATTAATAAAACAATCAACAACAGATGCTGGTGAAATGCAGGAAAAAGGAATGCTTCTACACTGCTGGTAGGAATGCAAACTAGTGCAACCTCTTTGGAA
>NW_007176194.1:0-793 GCF_000164805.1 Carlito syrichta
ACAGAGTGGCTGGATATCTTCAAATCTCCACCAACAGAGAAAAGGAAGTTGGTCTGCTGTTACCTAGCACCTGACTTAGCAATATTTGTAATACTAAAACACAGGCCAATGGTTTATGAGAAGAGGTAGTGGTGATGAGCACATATACAAGAGCAGTGCTGAAAACTTCTGTTTCATGATATTTGTATTTCATGAGTCTATTCATTTTGTGAACAACCTGCAAAATTAAAATATACTTAGTTTTCTTCATATATAGTAAAATTAGATAGCAAGATGTGTTTTAGAATTAAAGCATGAATGGAAGCATGGTTTTATTAAAAAGTAATGAAAAGTGCATTAGCAGAAGGTGAATACAAATAAACTATTTTAAAGTCAAGCAATATAATCTGCTTAGCTGAAAATAATTCCACATATATGTACAAGAAAATAGATTATTTCCTCAAATGTTTTACTGACTGAAATAAGTTTTTAATAAGGTAGTTGAAACATTCAAAGTCTTACCATTTCTTCTTAATCATCTATATAAAGCACACTGGAGTTCATAGAAGCCCATGCCACCATACTCTCATCCCAAGTTTTTGTTTCCTTTCCAAGGTAGTAACAGCTGTTGGAATATGTAAACCATTCCTCTGGACAACTACAATTATATGCTGAGGAAACATTGTAAATTACCCCAGAAAACAGTATGAATAGTTTAAAATGAACACTGACAGTGTAAATTTACAAAGTATGTCATGTGTGTACATAAGATATCTAGGCATTCTAACAGGATGGTATATATAATTAAAAACCC
>NW_007176195.1:0-655 GCF_000164805.1 Carlito syrichta
TCTAGACAGCCCCAGATGTCGGAAGGGGTCAGAGCGCACCCCCACTGCTCTCAGGGGCACCCCACTTCCCACACCTCGGGGAACCAGGTGGAAGGCGGACGCCAGGGGTGGCATCTCTGCCTACGAGCCTAAGCTCCTCGGGATCCTCTGGCGATCGTCCCGTCCCTCCCTGCAGGAGAAGGTCGGCCCGAGGCTGCTTCACTCTCCCGGGCTGCACGTCGAGTCGCCAGATCTCTCCGCCCTGCGCGGCGGCCACACCGAGCACCCAACCTGGGGCAGGGAGCAACGGTCACTTCCCCGCCCCCCTGGCGCAGTATGCAAATCTGAGCACCACCAGGAAGTGGCTGGGACCTCTCGGCGGAGCCTCGAGGCAGCCAGTTCCTCTTCCGCTGCGCCGGGCAGCGCTGCCACCGCACGCTCCCCAGACGTGGCGCCTCTGGGCTGACGCGCCGCAGCCTCCAGCCCCTGCCGGCAAGGCGCCTGCAGCCCCACGCCGCGCGCGCCCCTTCCCGGCCCGGAGCCCTCTCCTTGCGCGGCCCCGCCGGGCTGTCCCGTAGCGCCCCCCACCCTCGAACTCAAGCCACCGTGGAGCTCCGCCGCCCTGAAACGTTTCACCGCGAGCGGGTGAGTGGGCCGGCGCCGGCCCGGGGTGGGG
>NW_007176195.1:4060-4846 GCF_000164805.1 Carlito syrichta
GCCCACTCACTGCCACTGCAGCCTCGACCTGCTGGGCTCAGGTGATCCTTCTACCTCAGCCTTCCAAGTAGCTGAAACCACAGATGTGCACCACCATGCCTGGCTAATTTTTTGATTTATTGCAGAGATGAGGGCTCACCAAGTTGTCCAGGCTGGTTTCAAACCTCTGGAACTCAGGTAATTCTCTCACCTTGGCCTCCCAAAGTACTGAGATTACAGGGGTGAGCCACTGCTTCTGGCCGCCTCCCATCTTTTAAGGATGATAGTGCAGAAAAGAACATGGAAGAGGAAGTTGGTTTTTTTTTTAGTCAGAAATACTGAAAGATTTCTTGCAGCTGTCTAGTTTCCTGATACTTCAATTGTGAAACTTTGAGTTCACTCTATCATTTCTAAAGTTTATTTTGAATAAGTTCCCATTTAGGGGAGACACCCAAGTGTAGAAAATGGTATGGAAATCTGCCACGTGAAGGATTAGAAATTTTGTAATGGACCAATTTAAAGACTTAAACCTTCTCTTAGATATCTTTGGGCTTAAGTTAGCTGGAAGGGCTCTCTTGTAATTTAGAATAGCAAGTTTTAATACTTACTTGGGATGATGTATTAAAAAGCCTCATCCATGCTGACAAGTGCAGGGGCCTGTCATAGCCTTTGTTGATTATTCTTGGTCTTTGACTTCATCCTATTCTATACTTCATTTTTCCTCATTGCTGAATAAGCTATCCGCATTTCTTATTTGTCACTCGGTTATTTCTTGAAAGCTGTATTTATAGTCAGGATATCGTTTTC
>NW_007176196.1:0-824 GCF_000164805.1 Carlito syrichta
CCTCTCGGCCTGCAGAGGAGCAGTCCGGTGCCTCGGCTGGGGAAGAGGAAGCGAGAGTTATTTTAAGAATTCTGGGGTTGGTGTCAGCGTCAGTTCCCACTTTCCTGTGTTATTTTGGCCGACTGTGGCATCTTCATGCTGTGTATTTGTAACATTCCAGTAACCCGCTTGTCGTGTGGACGTGTGGGTGTGTGTTCGTTTCTTTGTATATCCGTGTGTATGTGTGTTAATTACCCTATTTTCACCCAGCATCTTGGCCGTTTCCGAATCCAGACCTTGTGAAAAATCTGCAGCTGTGTATGAAGGGGGTGATAATTGAAATTCTCTTTTCGGACTTCCTCATCTTTGAGAGAGCCTGTCATCCATCTCACGCGCCATTTAACACACTTACAGTCCCTAGTACGCAGTAGGCATTTCGTAAGTGGTGCTGTTACTGTTGTTTGTTACAACCGTTTTCATCCATGTCAATGCAGCTCCTTGATTCTTTGCAACTTGGTGATTTTGAACCTAAGACTACCATGTCTGATTTTTTTTTCTGCTTAATGAATATACGAGGGGGTTGCTGTCCCAAAGTTGTACCCATCAGCCTTACTCTCCCTAGAGAGTAAGAACTAGCCAATAAAGGTGTTGGACTTTTGGGTTATTGTCTGCCCCAAGCTAGCTATAGGGGTGTCTTCTCTGTATAGCCAAAACTTAAAAGGGTGCCTGGAAAACAGGCACTGCTAGAACACAGGGGCTCTCCGTGTCATTCTAAGTTAGAGAAAGTTTTGCTGGGAAAGGGTGGGATCCAGTCAGCCCCTCCATTCTCACTGTCAGTAAACGTG
>NW_007176197.1:0-768 GCF_000164805.1 Carlito syrichta
TGGCATCTTCATGCTGTGTATTTGTAACATTCCAGTAACCCGCTTGTCGTGTGGACGTGTGGGTGTGTGTTCGTTTCTTTGTATATCCGTGTGTATGTGTGTTAATTACCCTATTTTCACCCAGCATCTTGGCCGTTTCCGAATCCAGACCTTGTGAAAAATCTGCAGCTGTGTATGAAGGGGGTGATAATTGAAATTCTCTTTTCGGACTTCCTCATCTTTGAGAGAGCCTGTCATCCATCTCACGCGCCATTTAACACACTTACAGTCCCTAGTACGCAGTAGGCATTTCGTAAGTGGTGCTGTTACTGTTGTTTGTTACAACCGTTTTCATCCATGTCAATGCAGCTCCTTGATTCTTTGCAACTTGGTGATTTTGAACCTAAGACTACCATGTCTGATTTTTTTTTCTGCTTAATGAATATACGAGGGGGTTGCTGTCCCAAAGTTGTACCCATCAGCCTTACTCTCCCTAGAGAGTAAGAACTAGCCAATAAAGGTGTTGGACTTTTGGGTTATTGTCTGCCCCAAGCTAGCTATAGGGGTGTCTTCTCTGTATAGCCAAAACTTAAAAGGGTGCCTGGAAAACAGGCACTGCTAGAACACAGGGGCTCTCCGTGTCATTCTAAGTTAGAGAAAGTTTTGCTGGGAAAGGGTGGGATCCAGTCAGCCCCTCCATTCTCACTTGTCAGTAAACGTGTTGAGACTTGAGATATTTAGTTAGATCACAAGAGCCTTTAGTACTGACTGGGCCTCTTTGGATGCAAA
>NW_007176198.1:0-840 GCF_000164805.1 Carlito syrichta
TCCCAGCTACTTGGAAGGCTGAAGCAGGAGGATCACCCAAGCCTGGGAGTTGATGTTGGGTGAGCACTCCAGTCTGGTCAACAGAGCAAGATCTGGACTCAAAACAAACAAAAAACCCCAAACAAACAAAACAAAAACTAGAGAGTTATGAGGTAATTTTCTTTTATTACTTGGCAATTGTCTGAACTAAGTGGCTAACTGCTTAAGACATAGGGGCGGAAGCACCATCAAGCTGGGCACTTAAGCTGTCTTCTGGAAATGAATTTCTGTGCCTTTCTGCACTGCTTCCTGCTTGGGGGTAGGGGTCTCCAGTAACTTCTAAGGTGACACCTACACTGGCTGCTGTCCAAGCAACTCTAGTGACTGCTGTGGCCGGGGGTGGGGGGGAAACGTATCAGGTGCTTATTGGTTAATACAGGCTTGCCCAGGGAATACTTTGCAAAAGGACTTCTTCCAGCGTCTGCTGAAATTGCCTCCTCTATAAACCCCACCAGGCTCCTGTGCAGTTGTTATAACAGTGAGGACAACATTGAAGATGAAAATAAAAAGTAAGGAGACATAAAGCCTGTTTCATAATAAAGCATTGAATATTACAGCACAGGCCCATTTTCTCAGTACATGCTATGTTCTAGGTGCCGTTCTAAGCCAATATTCCTGTCATGGATACACGTTGCCTCCCATCTTTTTTTTTTTTTGAGTCAGAATGTCCCTCTGTGGCCCACTCACTGCCACTGCAGCCTCGACCTGCTGGGCTCAGGTGATCCTTCTACCTCAGCCTTCCAAGTAGCTGAAACCACAGATGTGCATCACCATGCCTGGCTAATTTTTTGATTTATTGCA
>NW_007176199.1:0-948 GCF_000164805.1 Carlito syrichta
TGCAGAGATGAGGGCTCACCAAATTGTCCAGGCTGGTTTCGAACCTCTGGAACTCAGGTAATTCTCTCACCTCGGCCTCCCAAAGTGCTGAGATTACAGGGGTGAGCCACTGTAATGGCCACCTCCCATCTTTTAAGGATGATAGTGCAGAGAAGAACATGGAAGAGGAAGTTGGTTTTTTTTTTTTTAGTCAGAAATACTGAAAGATTTCTTGCAGCTGTCTAGTTTCCTGATACTTCACTTGTGAAACTTTGAGTTCACTCTATCATTTCTAAAGTTTATTTTGAATAAGTTCCCATTTAGGGGAGACACCCTAGTGTAGAAAATGGTATGGAAATCTGCCGCGTGAAGGATTAGAAATTTTGTAACGGACTAATTTAAAGACTTAGACCTTCTCTTAGATATCTTTGGGCATAAGTTAGCTGGAAGGGCTCTCTTATAATTTAGAATAGCAAGTTTTAATACTTACTTGGGATGATGTATTAAAAAGCCTCATCCATGCTGACAAGTGCAGGGGCCTGTCATAGCCTTTGTTGATTATTCTTGGTCTTTGACTTCATCCTATTCTATACTTCATTTTTCCTCATTGCTGAATAAGTTATCTGCATTTCTTAATTGCCACTCAGCTATTTCTTGAAAGCTGTATTTATAATCAGGACATAGTTTTCGCTGTGGTTTGTTTCACTGTGCTTTATTGACTCTCAACATATGTCCAGTCTTTCTCCTTCCACTACCTTGTTAGTTCTTTCCCTGCCATCTTTTTTTTTGAGTTGGAGTCTCACTCTGTCACCCAAACTGGAGTGCAGTGTCCGCTCCTGGCCACCGCAGCCTCGACCTGCTGGGCTCCGGCGATCCTTGCGCCTCAGCCTTCCAGTAGCCGGAATTACAGGTATGCGCTACCACGCCCGGTTGATTTTTTGATTTATTGTAGAGATGAGGTCTCGCTGC
>NW_007176200.1:0-852 GCF_000164805.1 Carlito syrichta
TTCTGATACTTCACTTGTGAACTTTGAGTTCACTCTATCATTTCTAAAGTTTATTTTGAATAAGTTCCCATTTAGGGGAGACACCCAAGTGTAGAAAATGGTATGGAAATCTGCCGCGTGAAGGATTAGAAATTTTGTAACGGACTAATTTAAAGACTTAGACCTTCTCTTAGATATCTTTGGGCATAAGTTAGCTGGAAGGGCTCTCTTGTAATTTAGAATAGCAAGTTTTAATACTTACTTGGGATGATGTATTAAAAAGCCTCATCCATGCTGACAAGTGCAGGGGCCTGTCATAGCCTTTGTTGATTATTCTTGGTCTTTGACTTCATCCTATTCTATACTTCATTTTTCCTCATTGCTGAATAAGCTATCTGCATTTCTTAATTGCCACTCAGCTATTTCTTGAAAGCTGTATTTATAATCAGGACATAGTTTTCGCTGTGGTTTGTTTCACTGTGCTTTATTGACTCTCAACATATGTCCAGTCTTTCTCCTTCCACTACCTTGTTAGTTCTTTCCCTGCCATCTTTTTTTTTGAGTTGGAGTCTCACTCTGTCACCCAAACTGGAGTGCAGTGTCCGCTCCTGGCCACCGCAGCCTCGACCTGCTGGGCTCCGGCGATCCTTGCGCCTCAGCCTTCCAAGTAGCCGGAATTACAGGTATGCGCTACCACGCCCGGTTGATTTTTTGATTTATTGTAGAGATGAGGTCTCGCTGCCCAGGCGTGTGTCGAACCCGCGGGCTCAGGCAGTCCACTCACCTCAGCCTCCCAAAGGCGCGGGATTACAGGCTGAGCCACTGAGCCCGGCTCCCTGCCATCTTACAAAACCTTCTTCAAGCCAGGAATTG
>NW_007176201.1:0-804 GCF_000164805.1 Carlito syrichta
CCCTAGTGTAGAAAATGGTATGGAAATCTGCCGCGTGAAGGATTAGAAATTTGTAACGGACCAATTTAAAGACTTAGACCTTCTCTTAGATATCTTTGGGCATAAGTTAGCTGGAAAGGCTCTCTTGTAATTTAGAATAGCAAGTTTTAATACTTACTTGGGATGATGTATTAAAAAGCCTCATCCATGCTGACAAGTGCAGGGGCCTGTCATAGCCTTTGTTGATTATTCTTGGTCTTTGACTTCATCCTATTCTATACTTCATTTTTCCTCATTCCTGAATAAGCTATCCGCATTTCTTAATTTCCACTCAGCTATTTCTTGAAAGCTGTATTTATAGTCAGTACATAGTTTTCGCTGTGGTTTGTTTCACTGTGCTTTATTGACTCTCAACATATGTCCAGTCTTTCTCCTTCCACTACCTTGTTAGTTCTTTCCCTGACATCTTTTTTTTTGAGTTGGAGTCTCACTCTGTCACCCAAACTGGAGTGCAGTGTCCGCTCCCGGCCACCGCAGCCTCGACCTGCTGGGCTCCGGCGATCCTTGCGCCTCAGCCTTCCAAGTAACCGGAATTACAGGTATGCGCTACCACGCCCGGCTGATTTTTTGATTTATTGTAGAGATGAGGTCTCGCTGCCCAGGCGGGTGTCCAACCCGCGGGCTCAGGCAGTCCACTCACCTCAGCCTCCCAAAGGCGCGGGATTACAGGCTGAGCCACTGAGCCCAGCTCCCTGCCATCTTACAAAACCTTCTTCAAGCCAGGAATTGGCATGATATGAACCGACCATTTATGGGACGAGATGG
>NW_007176202.1:0-682 GCF_000164805.1 Carlito syrichta
CTGAGCCACTGAACCCGGCCAACGTGGCTATTTCTTAATAATCCAAGCTCTTGTATTGAGTTGTAGAACATTGGGAAGAAGTCCTTATTTGTGTAGCTCAGAGGGTCTTTTAGTCAGTCTCATTGCCTTTTTACAGTTTATGTTTCTGACAGAGTCAAGTATTGCCTGCCTGACCACACTCCCACCTTTCTGTGAGCATCTAAAATCTCACTCTTGAGTGACACCAAACCATACTTATTGGAAGCTCCTTGCCAACGGTGCTCTCCAGCTCCCTCCTTCCTCCCTATATGAGAACATCTGATGGGGAGCTCAGGTGACTTCCTTGGACCCACCCGCAGGCAATGTGAGGTCAGAGAGATGGGTCTGTATTCATTCTGCCTTCCAGGGAAGCTATGACTTAGTCTTGGTGTTTTGGCCTCTGGGGGTCTCTACTCTTCCTGCAAATGTGAATCCCCACCCCAGCAGGGGAATGGAGAAGCTTGTCTCAGGCCCTCTGGTGAGGGAGGGCCACTTCTGCTTTCCAGGGGGAAGCTGTGTCGTGGGGAGCAGAACTGTGGCTGTAGGGGAGGCCGGAGGGAGAAGGCCCTAGAGGAGACCCGCAAGGAAGTGATACTTCCTCCGGGGGCCAGATCATTTGCCTGCAGCCCCTCCTTCCTTACCGGCCCAGCCCTGCTTTTTCCTC
>NW_007176203.1:0-1585 GCF_000164805.1 Carlito syrichta
GCCTGCCTGACCACACTCCCACCTTTCTGTGAGCATCTAAAATCTCACTCTTGAGTGACACCAAACCATACTTATTGGAAGCTCCTTGCCAACGGTGCTCTCCAGCTCCCTCCTTCCTCCCTATATGAGAACATCTGATGGGGAGCTCAGGTGACTTCCTTGGACCCACCCGCAGGCAATGTGAGGTCAGAGAGATGGGTCTGTATTCATTCTGCCTTCCAGGGAAGCTATGACCTAGTCTTGGTGTTTTGGCCTCTGGGGGTCTCTACTCTTCCTGCAAATGTGAATCCCCACCCCAGCAGGGGAATGGAGAAGCTTGTCTCAGGCCCTCTGGTGAGGGAGGGCCACTTCTGCTTTCCAGGGGGAAGCTGTGTCGTGGGGAGCAGAACTGTGGCTGTAGGGGAGGCCGGAGGGAGAAGGCCCTAGAGGAGACCCGCAAGGAAGTGATACTTCCTCCGGGGGCCAGATCATTTGCCTGCAGCCCCTCCTTCCTTACCGCCCATCCCTGCTTTTTCCTCAGGGTTCTTTTACCACTTCCTACTCTCCCCATTTTCTTTCTTTCTTTTTTTTTTTTGAATTGGAGTCTCACTCTGTTGCCCAGACTGGAGTGCAGTGGCCGCTTCCGGCCACCGCAGCCTCGACCTGCTGGGCTCCTGCGATCCTTCCTCCTCAGTCTTCCGAGTAGCCGGAATTACAGGCATGCGCTACCACGCCCGGCTAATTTTTTGATTTATTGTAGAGATGAGGTCTCGCTGCCCCAGGCGGGTCTCGAACCCGTGGGCTCAGGCAATCCACTCACCTCAGCCTCCCAAAGGCACAGGATTACAGGCTGAGCCACCGAGCCCGGCTCTCCCCATTTTCAGTTTGCCCCAGAGAGGAAGGAGGGAAGAAGAAAGGGGAGAGAAAGGAAATTGTCAAGTCTTCTCTGGGAAGCCCACTGTGGTGGCCGTGCTTGATGTTCAACAACAGAAAGTTGTACATTTTGAAATTCCCCATTATGGAAACCATTACAAAACTCTAAACAGATGTTGTGAAACCTCTCAGTGTTCAGCCAATGTAATAATTTCTTAATCATAACTACAGTAGGTCAAGTCTGTTGTAAAAGTTACTTAAGCGAGAGCTCCTTGTTAAATTCTTGGGATAGACCAGTGGCTTGTCAAACTTCTTTGACCCCAACCCATATCAAGAAACATGTTTTACCTGTGCCCAAATACACAGTTATCTGTACACAGATCAAAAACAAAGGAAAAAAAATCTGGTCAACAGGCCTCTCCCACTAACTTGCTGGGGGAATGTAGTCTGGGACAGTCATGTATTTGGGGGAAATGTAAACACAAGTGAGTGTGAGATTCCTGTCCTAGAACGGTTTATTGTGCTCTCCTCTCTCTGGGTTGTTCACAAGCTGGAATGCTCATTTGCTGTGATTGTAGGTGGAGCAGTTACTTTCTTGCTCAGGGGATCCCTGAGCATCCAAATCAGTGCCCAGAATCTACTCTTAATAGTAAGAAGAAAGACAGTGCAGTGAGGTGGTTAGAGCACAGGGTGTGGAGTTAATCATATTTAGACTCAAATCCCAGGTCTGTCC
>NW_007176204.1:0-787 GCF_000164805.1 Carlito syrichta
GAGAAAGGAAATTGTCAAGTCTTCTCTGGGAAGCCCACTGTGGTGGCCGTGCTTGATGTTCAACAACAGAAAGTTGTACATTTTGAAATTCCCCATTATGGAAACCATTACAAAACTCTAAACAGATGTTGTGAAACCTCTCAGTGTTCAGCCAATGTAATAATTTCTTAATCATAACTACAGTAGGTCAAGTCTGTTGTAAAAGTTACTTAAGCGAGAGCTCCTTGTTAAATTCTTGGGATAGACCAGTGGCTTGTCAAACTTCTTTGACCCCAACCCATATCAAGAAACATGTTTTACCTGTGCCCAAATACACAGTTATCTGTACGCAGATCAAAAACAAAGGAAAAAAAATCTGGTCAACAGGCCTCTCCCACTAACTTGCTGGGGGAATGTAGTCTGGGACAGTCATGTATTTGGGGGAAATGTAAACACAAGTGAGTGTGAGATTCCTGTCCTAGAACGGTTTATTGTGCTCTCCTCTCTCTGGGTTGTTCACAAGCTGGAATGCTCATTTGCTGTGATTGTAGGTGGAGCAGTTACTTTCTTGCTCAGGGGATCCCTGAGCATCCAAATCAGTGCCCAGAATCTACTCTTAATAGTAAGAAGAAAGACAGTGCAGTGAGGTGGTTAGAGCACAGGGTGTGGAGTTAATCATATTTAGACTCAAATCCCAGGTCTGTCCCTTACTAGCTGTGGGATACCAAGATACCACCAGCCTTGCTAGCCTCCGAGTTCTCATAGTTAAACCTCAAGGACTGACTGTGGGTGTTCCAGGTGTAAAGGA
>NW_007176205.1:0-728 GCF_000164805.1 Carlito syrichta
GGTTTCAAAACAGGAATCAAGGGAAAGAGAGTCCTCACATACAGGACACTACATGGCCTCCAACTAAATTCGAGTAAAGAATCATGGTTGTACGCGCCCTCAATCCAAGAAATTCTCAGGTTGTCTGCTATGGGACAAACAAGAAACAGATCTTTGAGCTTCCCAAAGGTTTCAGAGCAATTTAGCATTCAGATATTATGAATCGGTTATTTCAGGACTCCAGCAACATTCTGGCCCTCTTAAAAGTTGTAAATGGTATTGGGCACTCCAAGTCCTTTAGGTTCCTCAGAACAACTAAGGCCAGATTCCAGGACAAAAAGAATCTTCTTGCCATATTTGGATGTAACTCTGGTCTTAAAGTGAACCATGTAATCCTTCCCATTCCGTGTCTATTTTTATTTTGAGAAGGGACAAGGTTTTAGCACTTGTCAAATGTTTACTACATACTTTTAATGGTAACCAGGAATCATGGAATCCACAAACCTAGGAAACTTCTGGGCATCTGTCTTTTGATATACTGAATTTGGAATCCAAATCGACATGAAAAATCAGGGCATCTTACTGAGAATTAAAAGGAAATCCTTTTGTAGGAGTTCTCATTTTCCGGAATCTACAGCGCCTCTTGATAAGGTTTAATCAGCAATCTGGGCTTCTGGGTCCCTACATTTTCAGTGCTCCTTGCTCCTTGGATACCCTAAATCTGTCACTACAGATCCTCAGGGTCCTTC
>NW_007176206.1:0-791 GCF_000164805.1 Carlito syrichta
TGAATTAATAATAGCCAATCCTGTTTCCAAATATAGTCTATCTGAATGAGCCACTAATATATCATCCATATAATGGATAAGATATATATCCTTGTAGCTTTGTCTGAAATGTTGTAAAGCTGCATCAACATACTTTGACATAAAGTTGGACTGTTTTTCATCCCCTGAGGCAAAACTGTCCATTGAAACCTCTGATGAGGCCTATTCAAATTTGGAGATGGAATACTAAATGCAAATCTCTGCTTATCCTGAGAAGCCAAAGGAATAGTGAAAAAACAATCTTGAAGGTCTATAACAATAATATGATATTTATCGGGCACTGCTACAGGAGATGGCAATCCTGGTTGTAAAGCACCCATAGTTTCCATAGTATTATTTATTTTTCTGAGGTCATGTAACATTCTCCATTTTCCTTAGCACAAATTGTCCTCCTGTCAAACATCCTTTAGCCACTTGAAACCAATCATAAGGAGTCATCCACCAAGCACGTAGCCCATCTAAGAAGGCTAGTGTATACGGCGCTGTTGGGCCATAATCATGACAAGCAGCTTTTAAGTCTTTTAATAATTTCATTGATATAGGTTCCCATTTAGGGGGTTCAAATTCTATGTCAACAGGAAAACAATGAAGAGAGTCTTCTGATTCTAAAGCCTTTTGTATAGTTCCTTGAATTCCCGGTAAATATTTTTTAGGTAGTTCTACCCTTTGGCCACTAGATGGTAGCAGAGACTTATTTTTAGAAACCACAGGGAAAGAAAAATCTGGCCAATCTGGATTCTTATACTTAGCTG
>NW_007176207.1:0-986 GCF_000164805.1 Carlito syrichta
TTTTCTCCCCAAGAATATATTCTAAAACTATTTCCGTGGAGCATGAATTCTGTGGAGCCGGGTTCTTTTCATATTTTAAAAGTTCATACCTCTAGCCGGGCTCAGTTGCTCAGCCTGTCATCCCACGCTTTTGTGAGGCTGAGGTGAGTGGATTGCCTGAGTCCGCAGGTTCGAGACCCGCCTGGGCAGCGAGACTTCATCTCTACAATAAATCAAAAAATCAGCCAGGCATGGTAGCACATGCCTGTAATTCTGTCTACTCGGAAGGCTGAGGCGGAAGGATCGCTGGAGCCCAGCAGGCGAGGCTACAGTAGCCAGGAGTGGCCACTGCACTCCAGTCTGGACGACAGAGTGAGACTCCAACTCAAAAAAATTTTTTAACAATAAAAAAATAAAAAAATAAAAGCTCATACCTCAAATCTTCTTTTGAGGGGCTAGCAAATGAAGGTATGTGTATTTCTCTGAATATCACACTCCAAATATCGCTTATTATTGGGCAGATCTTTTACAACAGGAAATTTTCAGAACTCAAAGTCATACGTTTAGACATAGCACAACAAAGTAGAAATGTGCCAAATTACCCAGAATCTATTTGGATAGCTGACAAACAAAGCTGCCTGCTGGTTTGTGGACAGTATAGGTAATTTGCCACCCAACTCTCCTCCATTTGCTTCAATAAGTTGTAGAGTACTTAGACCCCTCCTATCTGTTATCCATCTGTCTACATTTCTCTGCTCTGTCAGTGTCTGACAGTAGGAAGAGTCCATCTTGTCTGTCTTCCTCTTGCAGCTGATGAGGAAGATATCAAAGAAATAGGCTGACTTGGGAGAGGGAGGGCTTTAAAATGAGTATGTAAAATAAGACATCTAGTCAGCTAGGAGAAAAAGGTAATTAAACCCAAAATAAAAACAGAAAGGCATATTAAAAAGGAACACCAAATCAAGTACTCCATCCTCTCACCAGATGACCCAATAGGGTGATCAAGC
>NW_007176208.1:0-3256 GCF_000164805.1 Carlito syrichta
CCAGGACTTCCAATACTATGTTGAACAGGAGGGATGAGAGTGGGCATCCTTTGTCTAGTTCCAGTTTTCCGGGGAATTAGTTCCAATTTTTGTCCATTTAAGAGTATACTGGCTGTGGGTTTCTCATAGATGACTTTTACTATTTTGAGGTATGTTCCCCATATGCCTAGATGTTCAAGGGTTTTTATCAAGAAGGGGTGCTGGATTTTATCAAAAGCTTTTTCTGCATCTAATGATATGATCATGTGGCTTTTGTTTTGACATCTGTTGATGTATTTAATTACATTTATGGTTTTCCGAATGTTGAACCAGCCTTGCATCCCAGGAATGAAGCTTACTTGGTCATGGTGGATGATTTTTGTGATGTATTGCTGAATCTGGTTTGCTAGGATCTTGTTGAGAATTTTAGCATCTATGTTCATCAAAGATAATGGCCTGTAGTTCTCTTTCTTTGTTGGATCTTTACCTGGCTTGGGTATCAATGTGATGTTGGCTTCGTAAAATGATTTGGGGAGAGTTCCATCTTTTTCAATCGCCTGGAATACCTTCAGTAGGATTGGTATCAGCTCCTCCTTGTAGATTTCTGCTGGAAAGCCATCTGGATCAGGGCTTTTTTTTGTAGGAAGTTTTCTTATTACATAGTCGATTTCCTTGATTGTTATCAGTCTATTTAGGGTCTCAATTTCTTCTTGTTCCAATCTAGGTAGGTTGTGTGATGTCAGAAAGTCCTCCATTTCCTTAAGGTTTTCAAGTTTGTTTCCATACAAGTGTACGTAGTAGTCTCTAATGATCTTTTGTATGTCTTCAGGGTCAGATGTGACTTCATCTTGTGTGTTTCTGATTGTGCTTATTTGGTTTTTTTCTCGTTTTTTCTTGGTCAGTCTAGCTAGGGGATCATCGATCTTGTTTATCCTTTCAAAGAACCAGCTTTTTGTTTCATTGATTTTTTTTGTATTATCTTTTTGTCTTCTATGTCCTGGATTTCAGTTTTTATTTTGGTGATCTGGATTCTTCTGCTGAAATTAGGGTTTTTGTGGTCTTGCTTTTCCAGCTTCTTTAGGTTGTTTGTTAGGTTGTGAATTTCTGTTCCTTCCATTTTTCTTCATGTGAGTTTGTAGGGATATCAATTCCCCTCTTACTACAGCTTTCAGGGCATCCCAGAGAATTTGGTAAGATGTTTCTTCATTTTCTGTAGTTTTTTTGTGATTTTCAAAGATATAGTTCCCCAAAGAAAGTTCATTAACACTTTTTCTTGATTCCATATTAAGATTGTAATTTTTTAATATATTGAATTAAGTAAATAATTACAATTAATTTCTCTTGTTTCTCTTCCTTTTTAAAAATGTGGTTGCATTTCAAATGCCATGCATGGCTAGCATTTTCTTTGGACATTGCTGCATAAGAGGATTGCCTTCCTTGTGAGAGCTCAATCTGCCTCCTCGTAAGACCTAGAGACAAGGAAAGTTATTGGAGGGAGGGATCCCTAGAAACTTAGGAAATATCTGTTTTAATATAGCACAGCTTGCATGGGCCACACATCCTTTTGCGCTATAATCATTAACTAGTAAACATTTTGGTTGTCTGGGCTCTGTGGCTCAAACTGTAATCCCAGCACGTTGGGAAGCCGAGGTGAGTTGATTGTCTGAACCAGCGTGTTCGATACCAGCCTGGGAAACTTGGTGAGACCTCGTCTCGACAATAAATTAAAAAATTATCCAGGCGTGGTAGCACGTGCCTTCATTCCCACTATTTGGAAGGCTGTTGCAGAAGGATCGCAGGATCCCAGGAGACCGATGCTGGGGTGACCATGAGCGTGCAACTGCATTGCAGCCTGGGCAAGAGTGAGACTCCACATCAAAAGAGAGACACCTGCTTTTTTTGACTCAGACAGACCCGACCCTGGCTGATTGCGTCTCCTGTCACTCAAAACCAGAGGGGTAGGCTTTGGAACCTTGTCCTATCGGTGGATGCCATGATGGGAACTACCCAATGAAATACGAGCCGGAAGAGCTGGCGTGGCTTCCGGGTGCGGACCGGGTCTTTGGCTCCTGCGCCTGTGCACAGAGCTCGGTAGTCCCCGCTGCTCTGTCCTGCTCTCCAGGTGTCCTCAGTGTCTCTGCTGCGGCGTCTGTCGCCCTGTTACCTTCAGGTCCTGGGAATCCATAGGGAAGACGCTGGGACCCCTGGAAGGCGGGAGATGGTGAGTATGGGGGCAGGTGGGAAGGGGGGAAGGCAGATGGACCCAGACGACCCGGCTGCAGTGGGCCTGGATCCGTCTCACTGGTGGCTAGGCCCCATTCTCTCGGTGCATGTGGGGCCGGGACACGACCTGGCATCTTGTGTCGATGGCAACCTCACCTGTGAGATCCCTTTCTGGGAATATTCTCTCAGCTCTGCTCTGGGTGTGCGGGGGTCAAGGGGATCAGTCGTGGGCAGGATCCCATGTGCTCGTGGGGCTGGTGGGAGAGAGGTGGTCCTGTCCCCTGCCCCCTCCCCTTCCCAAGGTCACATGGAGGCTTCATCACAGTGGGAAGGAGTCACCTTGGGTCAGCAGGGGATCGTGAATCCCGAAGCCCAACCAGGGCTAGTGGCGTGGCGGTCCCGGAAGGCCTCGGGAGAAAGGCTTTGAGAAGGGGCGGGGGTGATGCAGAGACCCAAGAACGGTCCTCCTTTTCTCCACAGCCCATAGAGAAGGGCAACGCGGGGGTCAAAGCACTCCTCCACATTCCTGAGCACTTGACTGAGGGTCCACTTGTGTTCTTTTACTTTTTTTTGAGTCGGAGTCTCACTCTGTCACCCTGGTGAGTGGCAATGGCTTGCTCATGACTACCGCATCCTTGACATACCGGGCTTAGACGATCCTAACACCTCAGTCTTCCAGGAAACTGGAACCACAGACATGCGCCATTAGGCCTGGCTAATTTTTCTTGATTTATTTATTCTAGAGATGAGGTCGCCCAAGTTGCCCGGGCAGGTCTCACACCCATGGGCTTAGGCAATCCTCTCACCTCTGCCTCCCAATGTGCTGGGATTATAGGCTGAGCCACTGAGCCCCACCAAGCAGAACCATTTTAGAAAGAACTTGAATTGGACTCTGTCCCCTGGATTCAAACTCAGAAATACTTTTTTGTTTCAGTTGGAGTCTCACTCTGTCTTCAAGGATAGAGTGCCCTGGCCTGCTCACGACCACCCCAGCATCAAGAAAGGAGAGTGTTTAATTTCTATAACCAGATTATTGGAAGATGGGTCGGGATCG
>NW_007176209.1:0-711 GCF_000164805.1 Carlito syrichta
GGTGTAAATCTAATAAAGCGTGTGTGGGACATATATGCTAAAAATTACAAGAGATGATGAAATAAAGATATGGAGAAACTGGAACCCTTATGCACTATTAGTGGGAATGTTGTAGCTTCTGTGGAAAACAGTGTGGAAATTCCTTAAGAAATCAAACATAGAATTTCCAAATGATGCATCAATCATAATATAAATAAATGGAGAGATATATGAGGGAGAACACCTCTGGGTTGAAGGGGCTGGGTATAATGACATAGAGCTTTATGCACAATACCTAGAAAGACTAAAACAGTTCATATCTCATGAACTGCCTAACTCCTGAAGACGACCACTTGATTTTACCTCATTTACTGTGAACAGAAGAGTCCTCTGTTTTGCACATGCTTTAACTGGATAGCTGTAATGGCTTGATACCATGAAGAAGTGCCCAACCCTTTAGGGTGTTCTAATCAAAGAGCTGATGAAATCTCAGTCTTTTGTATCTAGAGGTTGTTCTACTAATTCACACAACATGTTAAACTGAACAGTCATGACTTCCAGCTTCATTGCCTGGCAGGAATGGGAATGAGAGCTGAACGTAGGATGGTCTTCTAGTGTAAAGTAGCTCACATCTGCTTTTCACCCTTCCCCACCATTTCTGACTTGTTCACGCGGGATTCAACCCTGTCTCCACCATGTTCTCAGTATTAGACGTGCAGCTCTTTTACAACC
>NW_007176210.1:0-785 GCF_000164805.1 Carlito syrichta
TGTATTGCTTCTGATCCTTTGTCAAAGATCAGTGAACAATATTATGTGAGTCTATTTTGGGCTCTCTCTCCTCTTCATTGATCTATTTGATTCTTCTTTTGTCAATTCCACACTGTATGGATTACTGACTTGAAGTCTTGAAGTTAGGTAAGGTACTCCTCCAACTTTGCTCTTTTTTAATATTGTGTTGGCTATCTGGTTCTTTTGACTTTTCGTATAAACTCTAGTAACAGTTAATAATACCCACAAAATAACTTGCTGAGATTTTTATTGGGATTGCATTGAATCTATAGATCAGGCTGGGAGGAACTGACATCTTCATAATACTGAGTCTTCATAGTAAGCTTTCAAATCAAGTAGGTTAAGTCCTTTTTGTTTTGTTATAATTGCTTTGCTGCTGTAAATTATTTGCCTTTCCATATAAATTGTAGAATCACATCATTTTGTCTAAAAACTGAGCTGAGATTATGATTGGGGTAGGTATTACCTCGACTCTGTAGCTCAATTTTAGGAGAAATTATATCTTTATAATATTGAGTCTTCTTCTGATCTATAAAGGTAGTCGATGTCTCATTTATCTAGGTCATCTTTAATTATCTCTTTCAATGTTTTCTAATTTTAGTGTATTTATAAATATTTTGTTAAATGTATCTCTAAATATTTTAATTTATGATGGTACTGCAAATTCCATTTGTAATTGTTTATTGGTAGAATACAGACAATTTGTACATGTCTATTTATATTGTCTTCTCTAACCTTGCAAATCTCAGTTTTCACTTAGTCAC
>NW_007176211.1:0-366 GCF_000164805.1 Carlito syrichta
ATAAATTGTAGAATCACATCATTTTGTCTAAAAACTGAGCTGAGATTATGATTGGGGTAGGTATTACCTCGACTCTGTAGCTCAATTTTAGGAGAAATTATATCTGTATAATATTGAGTCTTCTTCTGATCTATAAAGGTAGTTGATGCCTCATTTATTTAGGTCATCTTTAATTATCTCTTTCAATGTTTTCTAATTTTAGTGTATTCATACATATTTTGTTAAATGTATCTGTAAATATTTTAATTTATGATGGACTGCAAATTCCATTTGTAATTGTTTGTTGGTAGAATACAGACAATTTGCACATGTCTATTTATATTGTCTTCTCTAACCTTGCAAATCTCAGTTTTCACTTAGTCACAG
>NW_007176212.1:0-500 GCF_000164805.1 Carlito syrichta
TTCTGATCTATAAAGGTAGTCGATGTCTCATTTATCTAGGTCATCTTTAATAATATCTTTCAATGTTTTTCTAATTTTAGTGTATTTATAAATATTTTGTTAAATGTATCTCTAAATATTTTAATTTATGATGGTACTGCAAATTCCATTTGTAATTGTTTGTTGGTAGAATACAGACAATTTGTACATGTCTATTTATATTGTCTTCTCTAACCTTGCAAATCTCAGTTTTCACTTAGTCACAGTTGCAAAGATTCTGTAAGATAGATTTATCTATCTGTCTATCTATTACAATGTCATCTGAGAACATAGTGCTTTTAAATTCTTCCTTTTTATTCTAATTAATTTTATTTCTCTTTTGTTTTTTTTATTGAACTGGCTGGGATGGCCAATATAATACTGAATGCAACTGTTTAGAAGAAATCTTCAAAGTATCTGTACCATTTTGTATTTCTGCCAGCAGTGTAAGAATTCCATTGTTCCACAAACTTATCAGCATT
>NW_007176213.1:0-841 GCF_000164805.1 Carlito syrichta
TTGGGGTTTGTATGTGTTTTCAAGCATTACTCATGTAATTTTGAACATCTAGCTTCCTCCCTTTGCACTTCAGATAAACCCTACTGGAGATAGATGTTACTCTTTTATATTTTCTAGTATTTCTTCTATTTCACAGCCATAGTAATAAGAGACATTTGTACATACATATATTTATCTTGGCAGCTTTGAGGTTAAAAGGCATTTATGGGAGGCATAGTAGAATCTCCTCACTGCTCCTCTTCCACGTTGCCCTACACATTTTTTACTGTAGATGAAAATTATCAGAATAATGGCAAATAGTAAAATGAGCATCATTTGTACATGTCACACATATTTAACCATTCTTCACTTTTTTCAAACCATACTTACTTTCTCTAATAGTTTTTCTTATTTTACAAATATCACTTTAACTACAAATATGTAAGTGTAAATGCTTCAGTGTGTATCTTTTGCCTATATGAGCAATTTCCTACCTCTCCCAACAACACACAAAGAAAATAACAATTTTTCTTAACATTTCTAACGTCCAGTCCCTAATTCATGTTTCTGCGGCTGTTAGTGTCTGTTGCGGCTTTTCGCTCCAACCACGCACTGCAGGGGACCGTGATGCCCACACCTCTGGGGATCTGAGCAAAACCTGGGCAGCCAGGACCCGACCCATGGCTGAAATGGGAAAGCACGACCTCCCTGAACGCAAGGGGTGATGGGAATGGTAGTTCCCTACGTCGGTGGCCTGCCGCGCAGCAATCTGGGAAGGAGTCCCCGGCGCCCACTCTGCGCAGGCGCAGGCCCAGCCCCGCCTCCTGGCGTCCGACCTCTTGGCCCGAAAGGCAGGCGTCCG
>NW_007176214.1:0-782 GCF_000164805.1 Carlito syrichta
ATGCATTAATCAACAAAACAGAATAGAGAGTTTAGAAACTGGCTCGTAAACAAATGGTGCTGGAAAAAATTGGACCTCCACATGTAAAAAAGTGAACTTAGACACAGATTTTGACGTTCTACAAAAATTAGCTGAACATGAAATTTATAAAATAAATAAATAATGTAAAATGATACGACCTCTTGAACATAGAAAAAATCTACATGACCTGGGATTTGGAAATGAGTTTTTAAATAAAACACCACTAGTATTATTCATGAATACAAAATTGGCATGCTGAATGTTATTAAAACTACTCTGTGAAAGAAAATAAGAAATTAAAAAGACAGACAAAGCATATGCAAATTGTATATGTGCTAAGGAAGTTATATTCAAAATACGTTATGAGAGGATCCCCCACAAAAAAATGGAATCAGTTTTGAAGAGGTGATCCGATGTAATACTCTCGAATTTATTCCTCCAGATCAAACTAGAAGTCAGAGTTTTTTATCTGAAAGCCAGGCGCACACTACCACGCCAGGCTAATTTTTGGATTTATTGTAGAGATTGCCAAGTTGCCCAGGCGAGTTTCGAACCCACAGGCTCGGGCAATCCATTCACTTTGGCCTCCCAAATCATGGGATTACAGGCTGTCATTGAGTCCGGCCTGTTGTCATTTCTTTAGCATTTTTGAGATTGGAAATCATTTAATTTATGAAAAAATCATAGTTGTTATTTTTAAATTTGTACAGTTTATTTGCTCTTTTTATGTTGCTCACTAGCCATTGTTTATTGATATAAAA
>NW_007176215.1:0-763 GCF_000164805.1 Carlito syrichta
ATCAAATGTTCATTGGTCACTTAACCAAACCCCAGAACAAAGTTCAAGAATATTTACAGAAATTCAAAAGTTCAGAGGTCCTGAGAGGACAACAATAGATTTAGGTTAAGAGCATGCTATTGAGAGACCCAAGAAACCAAGAAACTTATTTGCTGTAAAAGTAGCATTTAGTTCACTATATTTCATACATCCCCACCTCATGTTTACTATATATTTTGTGTATTCCTACCTCATATATTTTATGAAATCTTAGTACTTTAAATCCTACCTCAGACCCCGTAGAATTAGGCATATGTCGGGGTTTAAGCAGTGTTTGTATTTAGAACTCTTGAGTTAAGCATTGTCAGCCCCAAATTAGTAGACTAACTTCTGCTTTTACAACGGGATGTAAATGATAAAGCGATAAGCCCCTTTCAGACATTCCTACAAGGTGGCAGCAGACTCAGAGGCGCCAGCTGCTCTCTATCACCAGTTTTTATCCCAGTGATAATTTACACGCAGTGGCTATGTAAACCTGCAGGGAACAAAGACTTTTATAAAAGTAACCGCCTTGCTATAATAAGCTTGTGATATTTTATAAATTCCCAGAATTAGTATATGATTTTCTACCCCACATTCACTGTATGGGTTTGCAGCATTCATATTTAAAACTTTGTTAAGTTTGGCTTTTGTTGTCCCATAATGACCATGTTATGTTATGTAAATGTTAAGCAAACAAGCTTTCCTAAGCATACCTTGGGGATGGAAACTTAAAGGGCTAATG
>NW_007176216.1:0-816 GCF_000164805.1 Carlito syrichta
GAGCAGCAGCTTCAGGGACCAGAGCCCCGATTCACAATGGCAAGCAGTTTTTATGCACAATTACAGAGGGAGGGGAAAGAACTCCAAACTTGATTTTACATGATTGGGTAATTTCTCCTAATGGGTACGGGAATACCTGGTATTGGTGGGTGCTGCCCGTGATTGACAGAAACCCACGTAATGGGTCGAGTGAAATGTTAGATAAGTTAGGTCCATACAATCTCGGTTTATGAAGTAACCTGGGCCGGCAGACAAAGGGTTACATTAGCCCTTTTAGTTTACCGATCCAGCCCAAGGCTTACTTAGGAAAGCTTGTTTGCTTAACTTTTGCATAGTCATTATGGGACAACAAAAGCCAAACTTAACAAAGTTTTAAATATGAATGCTGCGAACGCATACAGTGAATGTGGGGTAGAAAATCATATACTAATTCTGGGAATTTATAATAGCAAGCTTATAATAGCAAGGCAGTTACTTTTATAAAGGTCTTTGTTCCCTGCAGGTTTACATAGCCACTGCTGTAAATTATCACTGAGATATAAACCGGTGATAAAGCCCACCTAGAGAGGAGGTGGCTCCTCTAAGTCTGGTGCCACCTTGTAGGAATGTTTGAAAGAGGCTTATCGCTTTATCCTTTACATCCCGTTGTAAAAGCATAAGTTAGCCTACTGGTTTGGGTTTGACAATGCTTAACCCGAGGATTCTAAATACAAACACTGCTTAAAACCCGACATATGCCTAATTCTACGGGGTCTGAGGTAGGATTCAAAGTACTAGATTTCATAAAATACATGAGTAGTCATAAAATACATGAGG
>NW_007176217.1:0-756 GCF_000164805.1 Carlito syrichta
CTAAATTCATACATGATCCTTAAAAAATATTTCTTGCTGGGCTCGGTAGCTCAGCCTGTGATCCCAGCGCTTTGGGAGGCCGAGGGGAGTGGATTGCCTGAGCCCGCGGGTTCGAGACCTGCCTGAGCAACTTGGCGAGACTTCATCTCTACAGTAAATCAAAAAATTAGTCGGGCATGGTAGCATGCGCCTGTAGTTCCAGCTACTTGGCAGGCTGAGGTGGAAGGATCGCCGGAGCCCAGCAGGTCGAGACAGCAGTGGCTGGAGGCAGCCAGTGACCTCTAGTCTGGATGACAGTGAGACTCCAACTCAAAAATAAATAAATAAATATACTAAAAATAAAAAATATTTTTTCAATATAATCAGTGAAATATTTACCTACACTTTCACAGAGCAAACTACCTAGAAGAGGCTTACAAAACACTAAGTATGCCATGTAACAAAAATAAATCAAAGCACTCATTTATTTTGTTTTTCATATTTTGCTATTTATCAGAAAAATGAATGGCTACATGAATTGTGTACATATTAAGGAAAAATTCCATGCAGCATTCCTATTTATAGAGCTTAAAAACATAATGTAGATGCAGGTTCCTGATGAGTATATATAATTCCATGTTTCCTTTATGAACTTTAATAATACACTACCTACATTTGGTATCTATGGAGAACAAAATTTAAGAAAAACAGAATAATTATAAGCCTCAAATGTAGCCAGGCATGGTAGCGCGCGCCTGTAAGTTCCGGCTCCTCGGA
>NW_007176218.1:0-910 GCF_000164805.1 Carlito syrichta
GTACCAGGCCTTCCAAGACTCAAAAAACAACTCAGAAAACAACACAAAAAATTGAAAATCCATGAAGTCACCACTCAGTACAAGTAATAGAAGACCACTTTAAAATATTCACCTCATTCCCCCGGGAGTTCCCCCACTCCCGTCCACCGCAGCCTCGACCTGCTGGGCTCCGGCGATGCTTCCGCCTCAGCCTTCCGAGGAGCCGGAATTACAGGCGTGCGCTACCATGCCTGGCTACATTTGAGGCTTATAATTATTCTCTTTTTCTTAAATTTTGTTCTCCATAGATACCAAATGTAGGTAGTGTATTATTAAAGTTCATAAAAGAAACATGGAATTATATATACTCATCAGGAACCTGCATCTACATTATGTTTTTAAGCTCTATAAATACGAATGCTGCATGCAATTTTTCCTTAATATGTACACAATTCATGTAGCCATTCATTTTTCTGATAAATAGCAAAATATGAAAAACAAAATAAATGAGTGTTTTGATTTATTTTTGTTACATGGCATACTTAGTGTTTTGTAAGCCTCTTCTAGGTAGTTTGCTCTGTGAAAGTGTAGGTAAATATTTCACTGATTATATTTAAAAAATATTTTTTATTTTTAGTATATTTATTTATTTATTTTTGAGTTGGAGTCTCACTGTCATCCAGACTAGAGGTCACTGGCTGCCTCAAGCCACTGCTGTCGACCTGCTGGGCTCCGGCGATCCTTCCACCTCAGCCTGCCAAGTAGCTGGAACTACAGGCGCATGCTACCATGCCCGACTAATTTTTTGATTTACTGTAGAGATGAAGTCTCGCCAAGTTGCTCAGGCAGGTCTCGAACCCGCGGGCTCAGGCAGTCCACTCCCCTCGGCCTCCCAAACCGCTGGGATCACAGGCTGAGCTACCGAGCCCAG
>NW_007176218.1:3751-4545 GCF_000164805.1 Carlito syrichta
GAAAAAAAATGGCACTCTAGAGGTTGACTTTCTCTACCTCTTGTCCTCAGAGCAGGCATTACTACAAGTCTAGTATAGCCCAAATACTGATGCTACTGAGGTAATATTCATCTAAATGTTCTTTCTAATATCTATATGGAGACCTTTCCATTTGCACTGACAAAAACATGAAGTATTCCCTGTTCTGTTTGTACGCAGGGAATTTTTTAGACTATTGCTCTCTGATTGTGATTTTCTGGCTTTGAAGAAATTTCTTCTCACATAGGAACAGATTAGAACTCAGTCAAAGGCTCATGGGAACTCTGTGAAGGTTTCTGAATCTCAATTTTTCTACAGCTCCTTCTCCTACAGTATTCTGCTCCACAAATTCTAATTGCCTTCAACTTCCTCTACTCTGATGTATTTTTTCTTAATCTTACAATAATGTAAGTTAGGCTTGTTTGTTTGTTTGTTTGTTTTTCTCTGTGTGGTGACCTAAAAACTGACGTAATTTTAGAGCTCACCTCATTGTTTTTCTTTCTCTTTGTGACAGTAGTGATTTGATATTTGTCTCCAATATGTAGCAACTTTTGTTACATATGTTTTGTTGGGTTTCCTAGTTGCTTACAGTAGATAGATACGTCGTGTTTCTTGTTCTAGATTACTGTCTGAGACTAATCAGTCAGAAAGGCGGTGCCGATCTCTTTTCTTTCTTTCTTTCTTTTTGAGTTGGAGTCTCGCTCTGTCGCCCAGACTGGAGTGCAGTGGCTGCTCCCAACCACCGCAGCCTGGACCTGCTGGGCTCCGGCGCTCCT
>NW_007176219.1:0-803 GCF_000164805.1 Carlito syrichta
GGGCTGATTTTTGATTTACTGTAGAGATGAAGTCTAGCTGCCAGGAGGGTCTCGATCCCGCGGGCTCAGGCAATGCACTCACTCAGCCTCACAAGGCGTGGGATTACAGTTGTCTCTAAAATCCAAATATGTTTAGGATGGATCATATTTAATTGTATATATTGTTTCCCCAGAGGCTCGCTAGTAGCTAAAAAAAGAAATACAAAGAAAACAAAAGGGTTGTGGAATTTGTTGAACAGACACTACCTTGTGCATTTCAAGGAGGTATTCTTAAAGTCGTGAACAACTGACCTATTGACCCCAAACTGTAAGGAAAGCATGCACTCTCCCTGCCACATGGAAATCTTGGAACTGATCCTAGTAATTTACACTCATAATTTTGATAACTTTTACAGATTAGGTGTAATGTATTAATTTAATGATTTTGCTTTTTATTGCACATTCTATTTGGGATCTCACCTCCCTGTCATTTACAATCCCATGCCATTGGGTTTTATCCTCCTAGTTTTGTATTGGGTACTAACTCTGAAGGTAAAAGGAAAACAGTAAAATGGTTTCTCAAAAAATTAAAAATAAAGCTATTATTTGATCCAGAAATCCCACTTTAGGGTATATATATATATATATTTAAAAAATAAAATAAAATCAGTATCTAAAAGCAATATCAGCACTCACAGTCATTGCAGCTTTATTTTCAATAGTCAAGACTTGGAAATAATCTAAGTGTCCACCAACGAAT
Organism: Carlito syrichta; assembly: GCF_000164805.1. Lineage (NCBI taxonomy): Eukaryota > Metazoa > Chordata > Mammalia > Primates > Tarsiidae > Carlito > Carlito syrichta. Next base: position 740 of record NW_007176219.1, read on the forward strand.
GAATCAATAAAGAAAATTCAACACATGTATGCACGGGAGTGCGTGCGTGCACGCACACACACAG
>NW_007176220.1:0-1344 GCF_000164805.1 Carlito syrichta
ACAGTCCCCACTCCAAACACGTAATGGATTGTGAATGAGCTCTTCCACCAAAGAACCAGTATAGTACAGAAGCAATCATGTGCAGTACACCTGGCCTGTCCCACCTCCTTCAAAATGAACATGCCTTTCCCCTCATTTTGTAATTATAGCTAGCACTTACTCATTCTCTTTTATGGTTGATATTTTGCTTTACACAGTGACTTCTCCATTGCATTACTACTATATAAGACACTAGTTTTTCTATTTTAAAATAATGGTTTTTGACTGATGTAAATGTTCTATATCTGAATTATGGCAATAGTTACACAGGTATCACATCTGTCATAATTCATGGGTGCATTTTATTGTATGTAAATTTTACCCCAATAAAGGGTAATTTTTTGAAAATAATGATGATGGTAATGTTAACGATATGTATTGTTTTGCTGTATAGCAGGACCTGTGCTAAGCAATTTATTGCATTTCCTGCTTTCATATATACTACAAACCTGGGAAGTAGGTACTGCTATCATCCCTATTTTACAGGTAAGGAAACTAAGGCTTAAAGAAGTCAGGCACCTAGGGTCACATAATACTGATACAGCTTGGCTTAGAATTCAATTATTTTTTTCAGACAGGGTTTTGCAATGTCACCCAGACTGGAATGCAATGGTATGGTCACAGCTCACTACAGTCTCAAATTCCTGGGCTGAAGGGCTGCTCCTGACCTAGCCTCTGGAGTAAATAGAACTACAGGCATGCACCACCACACCCAGCTAATTTTTTAAATTTTTTTGTAGAAAATGCAAACATATGTCTTGCTATGTAGTCCAGGCTGATTTTGAACTCCTGGGCTCAAATGATTCTCCTGCCCAGCCTCCCAAAGCTCTGGGATTATATGTATGAGCCACCATGCCAGGCCAAATCTATCTGTCTTAAATAACCATCTCCATATAAAATGCCTATAGAAATACTTTTTTTTTCAGTTGGAGTCTCACTCTGTCGCCCAGACTGGAGTGCAGTGGCATGCTCCTAGCCACCATGGCCTCGACCTGCTAGGCCCGGCGATCCTTCCGCCTCAGACTTCCAAGTAACCAGAACTATAGGCACGTGCTACCACACCTAGCTAATTTTTGATTTATTGTAGAAACGAGGTTTTGCCAAGTTGCCCGGGTGGGTCTTGAACCCGTGGGCTCTGGCAATCCACTCACCTCGGCTTCTCAAAGTCCTGGGATTACAGGCTGAGCCACGGAGCCCGGCCCATTTTATATATCTTTAAAAAGTAGTAAGTAATAATGTCAAACACATAAAAATTGAATAAGATCACATATGAAATTTCTAATACTGAACTGTATCTTTTTCTGG
>NW_007176221.1:0-1455 GCF_000164805.1 Carlito syrichta
TCCTTCCGCCTCAGACTTCCAAGTAACCAGAACTATAGGCACGTGCTACCACACCTAGCTAATTTTTGATTTATTGTAGAAACGAGGTTTTGCCAAGTTGCCCGGGTGGGTCTTGAACCCGTGGGCTCTGGCAATCCACTCACCTCGGCTTCTCAAAGTCCTGGGATTACAGGCTGAGCCACGGAGCCCGGCCCATTTTATATATCTTTAAAAAGTAGTAAGTAATAATGTCAAACACATAAAAATTGAATAAGATCACATATGAAATTTCTAATACTGAACTGTATCTTTTTCTGGACTTTTTTCTGGTAAGTCCCAAATATGTCAGTAATTGCACAAGCCTCTAATTTGTTTTGGCTTTAAATCCCAGGCCCTACAATTTATGTAGAAGCAATTGACTAAAGCAGATATGAAATCCTCATTTCCTTGAAGAAAGAAAGAAAATTCATCTTTATAAAGCTTGTAGTTATTTACAGGATATGGCAGCACTTACTTAACATTCTTTGACTCAAGAAATTAATAAAAACTCATTACTTGTACTACACAAGTTTTATATATTGGCAATATTTTTGTTTTCACTTTTTATTATGTATTTCATGCCTGTTACTTTTCTACCTAATATCTACTCTCATTCTTACTCATTTACTGAGAAAGTACTTATATAACATTTGCTATGTACCAGATACTGTTCTAAACACTCTACAAATATTGAGTCAATTAATCACTTACAACCTTATTATTTTCCTTTACAGGGGTGGAAACTGAAAGGAATCACCTAAAATCGCATAACCACTGAGTGGCAGAGCTGAGATTCTCACTGGTCGTCCAGCTCAAGACTTGAAGGAAACCGGAATATAAGCTGGCAAGGCCCTTATATACTTTGGCTTATGTTCAAGGAACTAAGCCTACATTTTCCTTTGTCTCCCCTGACCTTTTAGTTGCATTTCTTTCTTTTTTTTTTTTTTTTGAGTTGGAGTCTCACTCTGTCGCCCAGACTGGAGTGCAGTGGCCGCTCCCGGCCACCACACCCTCTGCCTGCTGGTCTCCGGCGATCCTTCCACCTCAGCTTTCCGAGTAGCCAGAATTACAGGCACGCGCTACCACACCCAGCTGATTTTTTTGATTTATTGTAGAGATGAGGTCTCCCTGCCCAGGCGGGTCTCAAACCCACGGGCTCAGGCAATCCACTCACCTCAGCCTCTCAAACATACCAGATTGCAGGCTGAGCCACCAAGCCAGCTTTAGTTGCATTTCTATGGATAGCCAAGTGGCGCCAAGTCTGGCCCGGAACCTGCTCATCCTAAGTGATTGTCCTGCTTAGCATAAGTTGTCCTACTTAGTGTAGATGTTAAGATACACATAATTTAGTCACTGTGATTAAACACATGCTTGTGATGATTTAACTCGGACATTAACATATCCCTGTGTGTATGTTTTCCCCTTTGTGAGATTTTT
>NW_007176222.1:0-794 GCF_000164805.1 Carlito syrichta
CATCCTCTCACCTTGACCTCCCAAAGTGCTGGGATTATACACCACACCTGACTGACACTGGGGTTTCTTTTTTTTTTTTGGAGTTGGAGTTGAAGTATCACTCTGTTGCCCAGACTGGAGTGCAGTGACCGCTCCCAGCAACCGCAGCCTCGATCCGCTGGGCTCTGCTGATCCTTCCACCTCAGCCTTGAGTAGCTGAAATTACAGGCATGTGCTACCACACCCAGCTGATTTTTTTTGATTTATTGTAGAGATGAGGTCTCACTGCCCAGGCAGAACTCAAACTTGCAGGCTCAGGCAATCCACTCACCGCAACCTCCCAAAGGTGTGGGATTACAGGCTGAGGCACTGACCCCGGCTTATTTTTCATTTTATTGTAGAGATGAGGTCTCACCTGCTCAGGCAGGTCACTAACCCGCAGGCTCAGGCGATCCACTCACCTCAGCCTCCCAAAGGCAAGGGATTACAGGCTGAGCCACTGAGCCCGGCTGACACTGGGGTTTAAAGCTTCCCAATCTCATGTGCAGTTGAGGTTAGGAACCATGTATCTAGGGGCTTGGCACACTTTTTTGAGCTTCAGAGACTTACATGTGATATATGGAAAAGATGTAAACAAGTGAACTGATTAAACAATATCAAATGATGATAAAAGTCAAATAAGTGAAATAACATGGCAAAACTCCAATGTTAAAATGCACTCTTCTAAAATAAGTGATCTCAAAATTAAGAAAACAGCAAATGGGTATAAATGTGGAAAATTGACTTCTGTCCCTCACATTGTCCAATCAGTTCTT
>NW_007176223.1:0-648 GCF_000164805.1 Carlito syrichta
AATTGGGTCTCATCAACAAATTGGAGTCACAGCGACTAAACTTTCTCTGTGATGTGTGCATAGTGATGGGTTCTCTTCTGAAATAAATTTAACAGTGATTGGCTTATCTTTGTGATAGATTCTATAGTGAATTGACCTCCTTTTAATGAGTGCCCCAGTGACTGGCCCTCCTCTTTGAAAAATGTCCTGGTGACTCACCTTCTTTTATGATGGGTAAACATTAATTTTCCTCTTCTAAATAGCTGCCACAGTATTGTCCCTTCTTGAGATTGGAGCTCCATTGACTGAGCCTTTCCTCATGGCCACTCCAGTGACTGACCATCATCTATGATGGATGCCTCAGTGACTGGCCCTTGTCTGTGTTGTTTATGACAGTGACTGATGCTGTTTTGTGATGGGTGTCCCAGTGTCTTATTCTCCTCTGTAATGGTTGCCACAGTGACTGGCTGTCTTCTTTGATGGTTTTCCTTCGCTCTGCATTGCCATTAATAAACTTCTGTGATGGGTGCCTCAGTGACTGGCCCTCCTTTGTAATATATGCCTCAGTGACTCTCATGCTTCTGTGATGGTGACCCATGACTGGCCCTTCTCTGTGATACATGTCCCAGTGACTGGCATTCCTCTGTGATCGGTGCCCCAGTGACTGGT
>NW_007176224.1:0-909 GCF_000164805.1 Carlito syrichta
TATACCCTTTCCCACTAGAACAAACCTGTGGAATTTAGGATTGTTTTGTCTATTTCAAAAATCATTTTTAATACTTTAGTTCTTATGAGATGGCCAGGCAGCTACAAAATAATTTAATATTCCAGATCAACACAATCTTAAAGGGCTATTTACATATTTGTATTATCTCTTCACATTTGAAAATTTTATTGTAAAAATTTTATGATGAGCTTGTAATTTCAACCAAGAACACTGAAAATGCAAAGCTAACTTGATTGTATTACAGAGTATTTGGGCAAGAAAAGCCCTCCTGCTTACCCCATTTATAGTCACAGTTACTTCAGGTATCTAATTTATGTAAGACCTTCCAAAGTAAGGAGAGCAGCCTGTCAATAGCAACCTGATTGCAGGACACAGTATTTCTCTACAATGTATATATGTGTGTGTGTATATATATATATATATATATATATACATATATGAGTGAGAGAGAGAGAGAGTGAGTGTGTGTGTGTATGGTTTCTGGCATTAAATCAAGCTCTGTCACTTATTAGACGTGTGACTAGGGCAAGATACTTACTCTTTCTGTGTCTAAGTTTTCTCACCTATAAAATGAGAGGTATTGTATATAATATTAATCTCTTAGAGTTATGAATATTAAATTAGTTAACACAGGTAAGTTCCCCAGAACAGTGCCCAGCTTAATAAGCACTTGATGAACATTAGCTAATATTATTCCAATAATTATTTAGAATACATATTAATAAATAATACAATCTTTAATATTAACAAAAGCTATAGAATGGGCCAACACTCCTGGGCTCCAACTCCTGGGGCATCACTTAAGGTTCAGAGACCTCTGGATGGCACTCAGCATCCATGAGCTTCACTTCATGTAGTGGTTATGTGTCATGCTTTGGATACACTCAC
>NW_007176225.1:0-1373 GCF_000164805.1 Carlito syrichta
CGAGGTATTTCCATGCTTGTCGGTGACCAGCACTGACCAAGAGTGGGTTAGGACCCACACCAGAGAATCTGGACAGCGAGAAGAGACCACTCGGAGGCAGTTCTTCTGGGAACAGTCTGATCAGGACTGAAGCCAAATTTTATTCGGACTCCTTCCAACTTATATACCATTTTCTATACCCTCCAGCAGTGTGATAATCACTTACTGGGGGTGTACAAGTTCCGTGCTTTACAAACTATGCATCACAAGACCACCACGAGATCTGCAATTTCCAAGCAAACAATTCGAATTCCATGATGTCTGTCGTGTTTACATTAAGGTCACAGGTGCACAATTTCAATACAAATCGTTCAAAGTGTTTTCCATAATGTTCAATGAATCATTCATATTATACTCTTTGTTCTAAACCCTGATTAATACAAAAAACTTTTCTAAGTTAACTCTAGGTTCAATCCAAGTTCACTGACTCCCAATATTTTTAATGATTAATATTATCAACTTAGCACTATACTATAATCTATAAGTTTACTTAAATGACTTAGCTGTTAGTTATACTATTATCTTATTACGATTTAACGTAATGCCTTATAACTCAGTTAAACTTATTCTTAAACTACCAAACTTTGCTATAATTCAAATGCGTTTCATATGTCTAAACTATAATTTTTATATGATCTAGTGATTGGACTTTAACCCAAAACTTAAATCCTTTTTCTTAGTATATTAATACATGGCTATGTGTAAAATTTCCTATTGTCATATTAGAAGCAAAAACAGCACCGTTGGGAAAATTTTGGTATACTTAAAATTGGCCTACAGGAACAGGAACTAAAGTCATAATCTGAGAAAAGGAAACTTAAAGGCTTAAACAAAACTTAAAAGTTTTCTATGAATGCTTATTACTGTTTAAATCTTTTCGATGGAAATTGTATCATCTTAAATGTATGTTTTATCCAAACAAGTCTATTCTAAAAATCAAATAGTAGCTGTCACACTCTTGGATAATGGGCTGCACGGTTACCATGACAATGACCTCGGGCTGAAGCAAACTGAGTTCCGGCATGTAACAAAACTAGAAAAACGTCCTGCCTGGCTAGGGGCAGGGCAATAAAACTATTATGATAATTTAATTTCTAATCTTAATCCTAGGAGAAACTGCCTTTGGGAACAAGAGCTGACTGACCAATCTACAAGGAAATAGAAGTAAAAAAATATCTAGAAAGAAGTACAACTTAGAAGGGACAAGGTCATATAAAATAATTCTTACTGTGCAACTTTCCATCAGGTGTATAGAGATTTACTTATAAATTTTACTGCCATGTATGCTCACTGGTCACTAATCACATGCCAATATCATAGGTATAACTGATATC
>NW_007176226.1:0-725 GCF_000164805.1 Carlito syrichta
CCAAAACTTAAATCCTTTTTCCTAGTATATAATACAAGTCTATGTGTAAAATTTCCTATTTTCATATTAGAAGCAAAAACAGCACCGTTGGGAAAATTTTGGTATACTTAAAATTGGCCTACAGGAACAGGAACTAAAGTCATAATCTGAGCAAAGGAAACTTAGAAGCTCAAACAAAACTTAAAAGTTTTCTATGAATGCTTATTATTGTTTAAATCTTTGCGATGGAAATTGTATCGTCTTAAATGTATGTTTTATCCAAACAAGTCTATTCTAAAAATCAAATAGTAGCTGTCACACTCTTGGATAATGGGCTGCACGGTTACCATGACAATGACCTTGGGCTGAAGCAAACAGAGTTCTAGCATGTAACAAAACTAGAAAAACGTCCTGCCTGGCTAGGGGCAGGGCAATAAAACTATTATGATAATTTAGTTTCTAATCTTAATCCTAGGAGAAACTGCCTTTGGGAACAAGAACTGACTAACCAGTCTACAAGGAAATAGAAGTAAAAAAAATCTAGAAAGAAGTACAACTTAGAAGGGACAAGGTCATATAAAATAATTCTACTGTGCAACTTTCCATCAGGTGTACAGAGATTTACTTATAAATTTTACTGCCATGTATGTTCACTGGTCACTAATCACATGCCAATATCATAGATATAACTGATATCCTATGTAGAGGCGATCTTCCAGATGGGCCTTTACAGGCCTCAGCCATGT
>NW_007176227.1:0-753 GCF_000164805.1 Carlito syrichta
TATTAATACAAGTCTATGTGTAAAATTTCCTATTTTCATATTAGAAGCAAAAACAGCACCGTTGGGAAAATTTTGGTATACTTAAAATTGGCCTACAGGAACAGGAACTAAAGTCATAATCTGAGAAAAGGAAACTTAGAAGCTCAAACAAAACTTAAAAGTTTTCTATGAATGCTTATTACTGTTTAAATATTTTCAATGGAAATTGTATCGTCTTAAATGTATGTTTTATCCAAACAAGTCTATTCTAAAAATCAAATAGTAGCTGTCACACTCTTGGATAATGGGCTGCACGGTTACCATGACAATGACCTCGGGCTGAAGCAAAGAGAGTTCCGGCATGTAATAAAACTAGAAAAACGTCCTGCCTGGCTAGGGGCAGGGCAATAAAACTATTATGATAATTTAGTTTCTAATCTTAATCCTAGGAGAAACTGCCTTTGGGAACAAGAGCTGACTAACCAGTCTACAAGGAAATAGAAGTAAAAAAATATCTAGAAAGAAGTACAACTTAGAAGGGACTAGGTCAAATAAAATAATTCTACTGTGCAACTTTCCATCAGGTATACAGAGATTTACTTATAAATTTTACTGCCATGTATGCTCACTGGTCACTAATCACATGCCAATATCATAGATATAACTGATATCCTATGTCAGAGGCGATCTTCCAGATGGGCCTTTACAGGCCTCAGCCATGTAGCTATAGATGTTGGCTCCCAACATTTCCCCCTTTTTTATTAAAAATATATG
>NW_007176228.1:0-818 GCF_000164805.1 Carlito syrichta
GACTCCTGTTCAAGGGAAAGTCAGCTTTGTGGTTACTGCTCCTGAGGGGCCAATGTTGACAAGGAAGGAACAGTCAAATGGGACCAATTATGCTTAGTGGGTACCTCATGCCTTCACAAAGCCCAGCCCTTTGATGGAGGGCATTAACATTTGTTGACTGCCCATCACTTGACAAACATGGTACTATAATTCCATTTCACCTCCTGACAACCTCAACAGGCATCACCTGCATTTTTCAGATGGGAAGATGGAGGTTTAGTGAAAAAATATCCTCTCGGTAAGGTCAAGAGCCACAAAGTGACTAAACCATCAGGACACCAGAAACAATGCACCATGACACTCTGGTTTCTCTTTCTCTAACTTTCCCCCATGGAATACACAAATGTAAAGCATAGAATGTATTGTGAATTTGTGAGGTTGGCAAACTTAAAAATCACATGCTTGATTTTCTAAATACTCATCTAATCATTTTATTTATCTAAGTAGTAATCAGATTAATTTATGTAAACTGTTATCTGAACATTTTCCTTCAAAAACGTGTGTGCTATGCACAGATTAGACATCTAAAAATATTTTGTTCAAGGAATCAATGAATGTACTGCATGTGCTTTGATACCCTTTTTGCATGTCAATTTTCTGTTTTTTTGTCCCCATTCTAATATACAGTTGGTAAGATTTAGCTTCCATAATATCTTTGCCTTTTCATCTCTGTTCTTTAACTCCATCCCATTATCCCTTCCCCCATCCCAACAACAATGAAACTCCACATTTCAACATCTTTCCCAGCAGCTGCCATTCTCAGAAACCTATCTCCTCCC
>NW_007176229.1:0-589 GCF_000164805.1 Carlito syrichta
TAGCTAGCTTGCTTTCTAGCCAGTTGAATTAACTAGCTTGCTATATAGCAAGCCAGCTGTCCATCCAGCTGAATTAACCAGGAGACTTAGCTTGCTAGCAAGCTGACAAGCGATCTGACTTAACTGGCAAGCTACCTACCTAGCCAGCTGGCTAGTCAGCTGACTAACTTGATCAGTTAACTATCTAGTCAGCTGGCTAGACAGCTGACATAACTAGCTAGCTACTTAGCTAACATGCTTGCTTGTCAGTTGACTTAACTAACCGAATTAACTAGCTAGCCAACTGGCTAACCAACTGAATTATTTGCCCCAGCGACCTAACTAGCCATCAGGCTACCCAGTTGACTTAACTAGCTGACTTAACGAAGTAGCCAGCTGGTTAGCCAGAAGTCTTAACTAGCTAGCTACCTAGCTAGACAGGGGAAAAGCCAGCTGACTTATCTAGCTGACATAACTAGACACCTGATGGCTAGCCAGCTGAATAAACTAGTTACATACCTACATAGCATGCTGGCTTGCAAGTGACTTAACTACCTAACTACCTAGCTAAACTGCTGTCCAGAGTGTTGACTTAAGGAGATGATTTAGC
>NW_007176230.1:0-661 GCF_000164805.1 Carlito syrichta
TAGCTAGACAGTTGGTTGCCAGGTAACTGACTAGCTGATGTAACTGGCAAGTCGCTGGCTAAACAGCTACCTTAACTAGCTGACTACCTATCTAGCCACCTGGCTAGCCAGATCACTTACCTAGCTGAATTTAGCTAGCAAACTGATTAGTCAGCTCACTTAACTAGCTAGCTACCTACCTAGCCAGCAGGCAATCTTGCTCACTTAACTAGCTGACTTCAACAGCTAGCCTGCTGGCTAGCAAGCTGACTAATCTAGCTAGCTACCTACCTAGCCAGTTGGCTAGACAGCTGACTACACTAACTGGCTTAACCAGCTACCCAGTTAGCTACACAGCTTATTTAACTCAATGACATCACTAGCTAGCCAGGTAGCTATCTAGCTGACTTAAATAGCTAGCTACTTGCATTGCCATTTGGCTTGCCAGCTCTCTTATCTAGCTGAATTAACCAGCAATCCGGCTGGCTAGCCAACACACTTCACTGGTTCGCTACCTAGTTAGCCAACTTGCAACCAGCTGTCTTAACTAGCTGACTTAAGCTAACTACCTAACTAGCAAACTGACTTAATTAGTTATCTAGCTAGCTAGCCACCTAGCTAGCCAGCAGACTTAAGAAATTAGCTAACTTCCTAGCTACCTAGCTAACAAGCTGACTTAAAT
>NW_007176231.1:0-774 GCF_000164805.1 Carlito syrichta
TTGCTACCTAGTTAGCCAACTTGCAACCAGCTGACTTAAGTAGCTGACTTAAGCTAACTACCTAGCTAGCAAACTGACTTAATTAGTTATCTAGCTAGCTAGCAACCTAGCTAGCCAGCAGACTTAAGAAATTAGCTAACTTCCTAGCTACCTAGCTAACAAACTGACTTAAATAGTTAACTGCCTAGCTAGCTAGCTGACAACCAGGTGGCTACATAGTTAGCTTACTCGTTATCTAACATTCTAGCTAGCTGACTTCATCATCTGACTTAACTTGTTAGCTAATGAGCTACCGAGCTGACACAACCAGCTGAATTAACTCGTCAGTTAACTAGCTAGTTGGCTGACTAATCCAGCTATTTTACCTAGTTAGCTAACTAGCTAGATAGTCTACTCAAACAGCTGACCAAACCCGTCTGCTATCAAGTTAGCCTGCTGACTCAACCAGCTGACTTAACCTGTTAGTTAACTAGCTAACTACCTGAATCAACCTGCTGACTTAACCCATTAACTAACTATCTAGCTAGCTGTCTTAACCAGTTTTGCTAAATTAGGTAGCTTACTTAACTAGCTGACTTCACTACTTAGCTAGTTGACTTACCTGGCTGACTTAGCTACCTGACTTAACTACCTGAATTAAATAGTTAACTAAATATTTAGCTAGCTGAATTACTAGCTGACTTAACTAGTTTGCAAACTTTTAGGTAGCAGTTTTAGTAGCTGACTTAAATAGTTAGCTAACTAGTTGAGCTAGCTGTCTTTGCTAGCTGACTT
>NW_007176232.1:0-689 GCF_000164805.1 Carlito syrichta
AGTTTTTTTAACTAGATAGCCAGCTGGCTAGACAACTGACTTAACGAGCTGACTTAACTAGCTAGCAAGCTGATTACCCAGCTCACTAAACTAGCAGATATAACTAGCTGGCGAGCAGTCTAGCAAGGTGACTTTATTGCCTAGCTAAGTAGCTTGCCAGTAGCCTAGCCAGCTGACTTAACTAGTTGACTTAACGACTTAGCTAGCTGATTGGCCAGCAGATTTAACTAGTTAGATACCTAGCTAGACAGCTATATAGCCAGCTGACTTAACTAGCTGACATAACTAGACTAGAAAGATTGATGGCAAGCCAGCTGACGTAACTACCTACCTACCTACATTTCCCACTGACTTGCCAACTGATTTAACTACCTCACAACCTAACTAAACTGCTGGCCAGAGAGCTGACTTAACTGGGTGACTTAAGTTGCTAGCCAGCTGACTTAACTAGCTAGCTACCCTGCTATGCAGTTGTTTTAGTAGCTGATTTAACTAACTGACTTAACTAGCCAGCCAGTTGATTTAAATAGCTGAGCTAACTGGCTGGCCAGCTGAAGTAACTAGCTGATTTAATCAGCTAGCCACTTGGCTAGTCAGCTGACTTAACTAGCTAGCTGCTTACCTAGATATCAAGCTAGCCAGCTGAATAAACTAGGTGACTTAACTAGCTACCTTTGCTGCCATAACTA
>NW_007176233.1:0-1146 GCF_000164805.1 Carlito syrichta
TGGCTTTCAAGTTTGTTTCCATACAAGTGTACATAGTAGTCTCTAATGATCTTTGTATTTCTCAGGGTCACATGTGACTCATCTTTTGTGTTTCTGATGATGCTTATTTGGTTTTTTTCTCATTTTTTCTTGGTCAGTCTGGCTAGCAGACCATCAATCTTGTTTACCCTTTCGAAGAACCAGCTTTTTGTTTCATTGATTTTTTGTATTATCTTTTTGTCTTCTATGTCCTGGATTTGGGCTTTTATTTTGGTGATCTGGATTCTTCTGCTGAAATTAGGGTTTTTGTGGTCTTGCTTTTCCAGCTTCTTTAGGTGACTTGTTAGGTTGTCAATTTCTGTTCCTTCCATTTTCCTCATGTGTGTTTGTAGGGATATAAATTCCCCTCTTATTACAGCTTTTAAGGCATCCCAGAGATTTTGGTAAGATGTTTCTTTATTTTCATTTGTTTCCAGGTATCTTTTGATCTCTGTTTTGACGTCATCATTGACTCAGGAGTTATTTAGCATCATGCTGTTTAGTGTCCATGTCTTTGTGGGTTTTGGGGGGACTTTGTTGGTGTCAATGTTTATTTTTATTCCACTGTGGTCCAAGAAGGTGCATGGTAGAATTTCTGTCCTTTTAAATTTGCTTATACTTGATTTGTGTCCAATTATGTGGTCGATCTTAGAATATGTTCCATGTGGTGATGAGTAGAATGTGTATTCTGTGGTCTTTGGATGGAGTGTTCTATAGGTATCAATTAAGTCCATTTGGTCCAGAGTCTCATTGAGGTTCCAGATCTCCTTGCTGATTTTTTGTCCTGATGATCTGTCTAAGGTTGTGAGTGGTGTATTAAAGTCCCCAGTTATTATGGTGTTAGAGTCAATGTCTTTCTTTAGTTTTCCTAGAAGTTACTTTATGAATGTTGGCGCACCTATGTTGGGTGCATATATGTTTAGGATAGATATTTCTTGTTGATGGAGTGAACCTTTTATCATTATGTAGTGGTCCTCTGTATCTTTTTTAACTTTTGATAGCTTAAATGGTATTTTGTCTGAAATTAGTATCACAACTCCTCCTTTCTTTTGTGTTCCATTTGCCTGAAAATTTGTTTCCCATCCTCTTACTTTGAGTTTGTGTATGTCCTTTCTAGTGAGATGGGTC
>NW_007176233.1:1395-1804 GCF_000164805.1 Carlito syrichta
GGAGAGACCCATACTCTTCTTTTGGTTTTTCTTCATTTCTGTACATTTTTCTCCCTCTCCCCCTTTCTCTCCCCCTCTTCAATTCTGTTTTTGAGGGAAGGTGGTGTTGCTTTTATTTCTCTTCTGCCATGACCTGTTCTTCCTTATGAGGGTCTTCTGGCTTTGTTCACTTTTCCCTCTGCTTTACAGTCTGTCTATTCAGCAGTATGCAGTCTTGGTCCCTAGATTTAAAAAGGGGGGAATATAGAAGAGGAAAATAATGGAGGAAGGGGGGGTCAATAGGGAGTTAGAAGGAGAGAAGTGCGAGAGGGAAAACAGATACACAAACCAACTATCAGGTGAGAACGAGACACAGGGCTGGGAAGAGGTGAAGAAAGACACGTAAGAAAGATTCCCTAAAGAGTACTGA
>NW_007176233.1:1824-2617 GCF_000164805.1 Carlito syrichta
ACGTTGTTCCTTTTTCCTTTTCTTCTGTGTTTAGGACTTTCTTAAGTGTTTCATGTAGAGATGGTTTTGTGGCTGCATAAGTTCTTAGGGATTGGATATCTGGGAAAGATTTTAATTCTCCCTCACTGATGAAGCTTAGCTTGGCTGGGTAGGTCATTCTTGGTTGAAATTGTTTATCTTTTAGGACTTTGAAGATAGGGCTCCAAGCTCTCCTAGCCTGCAGGGTTTCTGCAGATAAATCTGCTGCTATTCTGATTGGTCTTCCATGGTGGGTGATCTGGGCTTTTTCTCTTGCTGCCTTTAGGATTTTTTCTTTTGTGCCTACTTTATTTAGGCGAATTATTATGTGTCTAGGAGTTGGTCTTCTCATTTGTTGTCTTGCAGGGGTTCTCTGAATCTCTTGTGTTTGAATTTTTGTATCACTGATTAGATAAGGGAAGTTTTCTTGAATGTTCTCATGGAAAGTTTGTTCCAATGTGGTCTCTGTTTCTCTTTCTGCCTCAGGGAGTCCGATTATTCTTAGGTTAGGCCTCTTGAGGTAGTCACTCATCTCTTGAAGGTTTTGTTATGTATTTTTGAGCTTATTTTCTGTGTTTTTAAGAGTTTGGGTTATTTCTATATTTTGGTCCTCAAGCTCTGAGATTCTTTCTTCTGCTTGGGTAATTCTGCTTTCCATGCTTATCAATTTGTTATTTATTTCATTCACAGTATTCTTTATTACTGTTATCTCAGATATCAGCTCCTTCCTAGTTTCTTCTTGTGTCTCCTCAATTCTTTTTATCTCTCCATTATT
>NW_007176233.1:2637-19913 GCF_000164805.1 Carlito syrichta
AAGAAAGACACGTAAGAAAGAGTACTGATAGCTACATAGTACTAAAGAGTACTGAAGCAACACAGAGACAGGGCAATAAAATCGAGAAACAGTGTAAGTCAGAAGGTAAACAACAAACGTGATCTAAACCAACAGTTACAATGATAAAATCATAAGTCAAAATCAGCGAAAGAGAGAAGTGCGAGAGGGATAACAGATATACATACCAGCTATCAGGTGAAAAACAGTCACAGGATCGGGAAGAAGTGAAGAAAGACACGTAAGAAAGATTGCCTAAGGAGTACTGATAGCTACACAGACACAGGTCAATAAAATCGAGAAACAGTGTAAGTCAGAAGGTAAACAACAAAAGTGATCTAAACCAATAGTTATAATGATAAAATCATAAGTCAAAATAAGTGAAAGAGAGAAGTGCGAGAGGGAAAACAGATATACATACCAACTATTAGGTGAGAGAGAGACACAGGGCTGAGAAGAAGTGAAAAAAGACAGGTAAGAAAGATTCCCTAAAGAATACTGATAGCTACACAGAGACAGGCCAAAAAAATCAAGAAACAGTATAAGTCAGAAGGTAAACACCAAACGTAATCTAGACCAACAGTTTCAATGATAAAATCATAAGTCAAAATAAGCAATCAGACTAGAGTCACTTCTGTGATCTCTGATTCCAGCCTCTCCCTTTTGTTTTTTGTTGCAGCATAGGGGTGGGGCTTTGTCTCCTGTTTTGCGCTGTTTCCTTAGGAACTGAGGTAAAGTTTGTTGATAGGTGGGCGGGGCAATGGAAGTCTCTGCCTGGAGAATAGCAAGGTAGTTTACCCAGATCTGTTTTTCTCCACTTGTCTGGGTCCCCCGGCTTTGGGTCTCGCACTGAGTGCCTCAGCCTGGGTGGGCCCGGAGTTCCAGAGCTCCAAAGCTCCAAAGGGCAGGCAGTGGGTGGCGAGAGTGACTCTGGGCCCCCCCACAGGGTACTTCAGCCAAGAATGGGACAGGTGTCTCTGAGGGGCGGGTGCCCAGAGCCTCCCTGTGTGACCGGCGGTGCCGGGTGCCGGGCTGGAGACAATGCAGCCGGGGAGAGAGCCGGAGGGAACAGGAACCCAAAGCTTCCCCGCACGCTGCAATATCTGGCCTTAGGAAATGAGGTAAAATTTGTTGCTAGGTGGGCAGGGCAATGGAAGTCTCTGCCTGGAGAATGGCAAGGCAGTTTAAGCAGATCTGTTTTTCTCCGGTTGTCTGGGTCCTCTGGCTTGGGGTCTCATGCTGACTGCCTCAACCAGGGTGGACCTGGAGTTCCAGAGCTCTAAAGTTCCAAAGGGCAAGCTGTAAGCGGCGAGAGTGGAGCTGGGACCCTACAGAGTACTTCAGCCAGAAATGGAACCGGTGTCTCTGAGGGGCGGGCACCCAGAGCCTCCCTGTGTGACCGGCGGTTTGGTGCCGGGTGCCTGGGCTGGGGACAATGCAGCCGGGGAGGGATCTGGAGGGGGCTGGGACCGGAGACTTCCACACACGAGTAGAACAGCAGCAGTGGGGGGGGGCGCAATATCTGGCCTTGCGTGGGAGTGAAGTTCCCGGGCCTGACCCCAGCATGGTTGGTGGTGGGCTGGGGGATGGGGGTAGCGAAGTAATAGCCTTTTTGGGAACTCACGTTCAGAGAATCTCACCAGTTCACCTATGCCGTCGCCATCTTGCCCCGTCTCCCTCGATGATCAGTTTTTTAAAGAGATGAACAAAGTGGAAACATCAACATTTCCCCTCTTTCCTAGTTCATGATGCTCAATTCTGAATGGAAAAGGGGAGGACATTTAATGCCCTTTCCTCATGCAAACACCACAGATTCCTGAGAAGGATGTGACTGGAATATCCACCCTCTATGCTCCTTCACATCTGAGTGACAAAGCAACGGATCATCCAACAAGCTAATAGCAATAAATACTGAGGATCCAGCACGGTGCCTTTTCTGGAAGTCACCAGTGTTCATGGGAACCCATTTACAATGTCCTGCCTGAGCCTGGTAAACCCGTTGATGCTAAAAGCACTTTGTAGGAAAACAGAGGTTGAGAGCAGTGCTGGGCTCCTGCTTGTGGAAGCAGTGGCTGCATCTCAACCCTGTGAAGGTCCTGGGACCAATCCTCAGCTCCTGCAGCTCCTGCCCTGCAGGGCACGCTGGAGTGATTTGGGAGATGTCTCCAGATGGAGCAAGTCTAAATTCATGTACACCAATCACAGTATCAAGTGTTTAGTCCTCATCAAAACTCAATTACAAACTACACATGAACAGCAGCACCCTAAAGTCAACTCAATATATCCACAGTGTTATTCACAAGGTGTTTGATGAGAACCTCACTAGCTACTTTTATTATTAAGAAATTGTTGATTCTTCCATTGAACTTTATAATGACTTAGAACTTGGGGTTCACTTGAAAATATTTTATGAGGCAGTAATTTTGTTATTCTGGTGTGTAGGGTCAGCATTACACCAAAATTGAACTTTTGGCGGACTGGGTATTGTATCATCAGGTCATTGCCAGTCTACTGTCTCTCTATTATTTTGTTTCAAGATCTTCATAATAAATATATACAAGAAAGGATGAGGCAGTAGATGAACCTAGGGGCAGTATCCAACGATAGGGTTAATCCTAACAATCTGCCCAGGAAAGCCTTGGAGATGGGGGAGAACTTGGAGGACTCTGTCCTTTGGGCATCAACTTTCATATTGGTGAACTGGATCATATAGACACTCTGGAATCTCTAAAATTCAATTCCACACAAGGCTGGGGCTTGGGGGACATTATCAGGTTCCTAGCAGCCCCCTATTTTACCATACCATTGCTGACAAAGCCCCCTGTCCCGGCAGCTATGTCCTGCTGCTGCCTCATCCCTAATGAGCCAGTGGAGGTCTCAGGTTTGGGTTGATGAAATCACAGAGACAGCCAAAGCCTTTCCCTCTGAGGGGCCAACACTTGTCAAGGACCCTGGGAGCAGTGTGTAATATCAGGTGCAAGAGTACATGGTGCAGGGATGGTGGTTCCTCAGCAGTGTGATGGAGGAAAGGAGGGAGTGGAGCCTGTTGGGATGGGGGTTTCTGAGTTGCTGAGTCTCTGTGGAAGCTTGACCTTGCCTGTTGTGCTGAGTTATGCCCATTGTTTTCTGATCTTGTGTGACTCTCCCTTACCTCTAGTCCAGAATTCCTTGTATGGAATGGGGGTTTTCAGCCTCTCTCTGTTCCTGCTCAAAATGTGGACTTGAATCAAAGTGTCCTTTCCTCTGTCTTTGCCCTTAGCCAAGGCTGGGCTCCTGGACTCCCTTCATTTCTCCTGATTCCCTCTCAAGTCTGCCCCCAAGTCTCACTGGGCCCTTCTTTGTTCCCAGTGCAAAGAGACTAGCATCCCAGGGGCTGAACTACAGGGACAACATGCTACTCTGGATCACAGCTCCCACTCACCCCAGGAACTAACCCAGAGCTCTGGCAAGCTATAAACTAACTCACCCTAGAGCCTGACGTTAAAACTGTGGATTCTTCATGGTAGAGTTCTCAACCCCAGGCTAGTCTTAGCCTTGAACCTCACCCTGACCACAGCAGGCCAACTGTGTGCTCAGTCTCGCCTCTTTTCCCAACACTTGTGACATGGATACTAGGGTCTTTCTGGGGGGGTGAGACCCCACGGACATGGGATCTCACCAGGGACTTCTTCTGGCACTCCCTCCTCTTCATAGATGTGACTAGACACCAATGGCACATTAGAGATGCTGGAGGATACAGGGTCAGGTCTCTGTTGAGGAGGTATAGAATTCAGAGAATGTGCTACTTGCCTGGTCCAAGCCGATGCCAGGTTGGTGACTAAGGGGTACAGTTGGGCAAAGGAAGTCCGGGTGAGAAAGACTCCTCCTAGAATGATGCCTGCAGGAGACTGTTAGTCTCTTGACCTTGGTCTACTAACCACTGTATGCCAGTAGTCCCCCATATCCCAGCAAGATCCCTGAGAGGTTACAAATTAAAAACAAGATAAAAAATAATGTGATGCAACAGGATTTCTGATTTGCAATGAGGATATTTATTGAGGGGTTATAGGGTGCAGGGAGAAGGGCTGTATCAATTGGGGTTGGAGGGAGACCCTTCCCTTGAGATTCCAAGATCTAGTCCCCAGTGAGTGAGGCAGGGCTGTGGCCTAAGAATATTGTATAGTGTCCATCCACCATCTTCTTCATGGTGCTCACTTTGTGCATGACTTGAAAGCTGTAGCTGCTGTGACATGTCCACTGTTTAGGCATCAGGGTCAGGTAGCTTCTGCCACAGACTTGCTGTAGCTCAGTTTGGAGGGCTGGTTGCCAACTGCCTTCTAGGTCACTGTCGTAACACCTAAGTAGTAGTTCTTCATGAGACACACCGGTGTGACCTTGTTGTCTTAGATCTCCTAAGAGTAGGGTGATTAAGAGTGACTGTAGAGGAGGCCTTGAGTTGCCCTGTGGGGAAAGACAAAAGGTCAGAGGCCTGGTGTCCATCATAGAGCTTCTGATGTCAGTCTTGAAGTGGGTACATGATAGGGACCTATGGTCCAGGATAGGGACCTCAAGCCAGGTCCTTGCTAGACTGAGGTTAGATCAGTGGAGGTTGGGGACACTTACCTTCCTGATGGAAACTCCCCTGTGCCCAACTCTTTGTGATTAGCAGATGTCCTTGTATCTGTTTCTTTCTCATACATCCTCTTCATCCACCAACCCTGTCTGACTATGGGTCCCCAAATCCCCTCAAGTGTCTGTCCTGGTGTGTCTTCCTGAATATCTCCCACCAGTTCTTTCTGTGCTCATCTGTTTGTGAGATTGTCTGCCTGTCTTAGGTACAGGTTCTTCTCTCTTACAGAGAGGGGTTTTCTTGCTCACATACCTCCTGCCACCATCACTGCAGCTTCTGCCCCACCTTCCCAAAGGGATCCCTCTAGGCTGCCTTGGTGGCAAGGACCTGGGGTTGAATTCCATGGAGTCCAAGAGACTGAGGGTTTCTCTCTGAGGTTCTTTTTTTCCTTTCCCTGTGTTTGTGTCTACTCTTTGGGGATCCCCAGCACCCTGTGGCTACCTTATCACAAGACACTGACATTCTTCCATCCTTGTCCCCTTCTCGTTTTCTCCTCCATCTCTCCAAGTCCTTAGTCAAGGGCCTCCCATCACAGTGTGTAAGGCATCTTCATAGCTGGGCCCTGTAGAGGACAGAACCCTGGGAGACTGAACTATTTCCAGAATCCTTCCCACATCCCATGGCCCTGGGTCATAAGCCTCCTGTTCTCCTGGGCCCCTGGGACCAGAAATCCTGAAGAAGGGAGTGGGCATCCAGAGAACAGAGAAGAATGTCCCTTGAGAGAGCCTGGGATCACAGTGAGCCTGAGCAGGTGGCAGGAAGGAAACTGTAGAATATTCCCTTCTTGCTGTGACCAGGAGTATCCAAGTTGGAGTCAGGCTGGATTGGGTGAGAGTCCAGACAAGGAGTGGGGAAAGTTAGACCATTTTATTGGTTTAGCCCTCAGTTCCAAATGAGACAGAAAAGAGAGAAAAGTCTTCCCACGTTCACTCAGGGTCCCAAACAGGGAAAGGGGTGACTCACCAAGGCTAGTCAACAGAATGCCTCCTCCAAACACAGCATACCAAGACACATCCCTCCTGACACCCCCAGGTCCCCCAAGCAGAAAAGAGAGAAAAGTCTTCCCACAGTTCACTCAGGGTCCCAAACAGGGAAAGGGGCAATTCACCAAGGCTAATCAACAGAATGCCTCCTCCAAACACAGCATATCAAGACACAACCCTCCTGATACCCCCAGGTCCCCCAAACAGCTCTTTGGGATGCCCAATGTCAGGCCCCCAATCATAGGGCAGTTGTGGGGAATGGAGGGTGAGGAAGTGGTCCCTTTTCAAAAGAAGTTCTCTTTTTATTGGGGGCTAGAAGTCCATCCTCTCTCAGGTTGGGGAGGGAGGGGAGGCCTATCTGCAAATTACAACTGGGGCACCTGCTAGAGTCTGTCATGGAAGAAGCTGTGTGTCCAGGCTTAGCTCAATGGGAATGTCACCACAGAGGAGATGAGAAGACTGTTTATGCTACAGGGAAGATGGAGCTGGCACCTGTGAAGAGCTGAGGCCCTGGAAGGTCCTGCATGACTAGCATGATCCCTGGATGGATGCCCTCCATGGCAATGGTTATATGTAGCACTCATGTGTGTGGAAAGACATTTTATGTTTGTGAACACATGTGCATGCTGAGGTCATGCATGTTTAAATTCTTGGATTTATGTGTGTGTGTGCCCAGTCTGTGTGAATTTGTGTGTGGCATGTGTGTATGTGTGTTTGTGTGTGTTTATCTCTAAGTTCAGGTCCCCCACACTGTTCTATCTCCCAGGATAGTCATTTCATGGGTTCTTAGATTCCCCACACAGAGCTCCAAAAATTGGAATGGGTTTCCAGGATTGTCTATTGGATCAGCCCAGAATATGATTCTTGAATTTCAATCCCCAGCCCTACTGACTCCCATAGAACACTGGACATTAGGTACTGGTGGTGACATCAGTTGCGGATTGGCTATTAAAGGATGTGGAGAGAGTAGAGCTGAACTTTTCTCCCCAGGGGCCTAGCTATAGCTGAGACACTTATGACACATGTGGATTGAGGCACATTCAGATTGTGGTATGTAGGATGTGTCCAAGGTGCAGGTGAGGGTCCAGTCAGTGGCTGCTCTAGGAGGGCCTTCAGGGACAGAGTATTGGGTCCAGAAAGACAGGAGGAGGATTGGCCCCTTAGGAGGGAGAGAGATCAAGGACCCATGGGCTCAAGAGGCTCCTTATTCCTGAGAGGGTAGGATATTTTGAGAAGGGTACACAGTATAGAGTGTGAGCATTGAGAATTCGTGAGAAAGTCTTATCCTGGAGTCCATGAGACTCAGAAGTCATCCCATGGATCTGGACATGGACACAAGAACAGCACGTATGGGAAGGCAGGCAACCCTGCATCCTGCTGCCCCGGTGCTCTGTTCTGATATATTCTCTTTTCTTTCAGAGTGACAGTGAAGTTATCTCCTCAAAAGCATCAGAGTCCTTTCTGTGTCTCTTATCCCACATGGCTAAAAGGAATCTGTTAATCTTTCAGGTTGGTCCAATTTAGGATGGAAAATGAGCAAACCAATGACAAGACCAGGTTATCTCATTTCCAATGAAGATATTTACTGAGGGTTTAATGGGTGCAGGGAGAAGACTGCATGACTTCCGTGGGGGGAGATCCTTTTCCTGGGATCCACAGTTCTAGACCCCTGGGAACTGATGGGAGAGGTCTGGGGCCTAAGAACACCATGCAGGGGCTACAGTCTTTTCCAGGATGCTCCCTTTGTGTGTGACCGCAGCTTTAGTTGCTCCTAGATTTCCACTCATCAGATGTCAGGGACAGGTAGCTGCTGGCCACATACTTGTTGTTGCTCTGTTTCACAGACTGGGTGGTCTTCACTCCCTGGGTGACAGGGGTGCTGTCTGCCTTCCAGGTCACTATTACAGTGCCCAAGTAGAAGCAATTTATGAGACACACCAATGTGGCCTTGTTGGTTTACAACTCCTCAGGTGATTTCAGTTTGAACATGGGAGTGACCTTGGAATGACCTGTGGGGTATGGAAGGGGCAGGAGTCAGAGGCCTAGTGTCCATCTGAAGCTCTTCAGCTCAGTCTTGATGTGGGTACAACCCAGGGCAGGAACCGCTGTCCAGTCCTTGCTAGACTAAGGTCAGGTCAGTTGAGTGTGGGAATACTCACCTTCTGAGAGAAGATGCCATAGGGCCTGAGGACTCAGGAGAGTCAGGGCTTTTTTGGCTGGAGCTTCTCCTACAGTTTCCCACCTCCTCATTACCCACCTGTGCTCTCCTGATACTGGATGGTCTAAGCCCTGGGACCTATCTTTCCTCAGGGATCTTCTCTGTCTGAACAGCTCATTTGGGGGTATTCCTCTGGATCTGTTCAGGAAGGTGTCTGTCTGTCTTGTTTTCAGAATTTTCTACCTTTGAGGAAGTGGGTTTGTTGTCCACCTATGCCCTGGCACCTCACTGCAGGCTTCACAGAGACTGCTTGGTGGGCAGGAAGTGTCACCCTGAAGCCTGTCCCAGGGTAGTGCTGGAGATTAAGGGCTTCCCTGTGTAGTATATTTCCTTTTGGAACCTGGGACTGTATTTGTTCCAACATGTCTCTATCAGAAGTTCATCCTGGGATCTAGCTGTCTTAGGATGTCTTTCTACCCAGAGAGGTCCCTGTCACCTTGCTTATCAGGAGGCCTTCCATTCAGTATCTGCTTTGGGGTCCCTCCTCTTCATTGGGAAACAGATATGCCAACCTTTGTGCCTTAGAGTCCTGAGAGCCACACTGTCAAAAGCAGCCTGCCTATCGTGGGGGAGGGGGAACCCTGCAACCTGAGGTCACCTTCTCACAGGACATTCATCCTCCATCTCTGTCACTCTCCCATTTCTCCCTCCATCTCTCCATGTCTCCAGCCAAGGGCCTACCCTTACATGTCTCGAGCCAAGGGACTACCCCATAGCTGGAACTCACAAAGGAGAGAATCCAGGAGGGCTGAGCTGTCCCCAGCATCCTTCCCAAATTCATAGTCCTGGTTCCCAACACTAGCTCTCTGTTCTATTGGTCCCTGCTACCCTACTAGCCCAGAGACTCTGAGGGAGTGAGTAGAACATCCTGAGAGCCCAAAGGAGAATGAGATATATATGGGAGGGAGAGAGAGAGAGAGAGACAGAGACAGAGAGAGAGAGAGAGAGAGAGAGAGAGAGAGAGAGAGAGAGAGAGAGAGAGATTCTGTGAGCAGGCTGGAGGGGTTAGAGTTGCAGATCACAGAGCGATTTAGACACTTGCCCAAAAAGAAAGTGAGAAAACCATGTCCCCAAAATTTTACCCTGAATCACCATTGAAGATAGAAATGGAAGACTCACCAAGGACGGTCAATTGGGTGCCACCACCGAAGATAAAACACTGTGACTCAGCCCCATACATAAACCTTTCTGACACCCCACCCAAGTCCCCTCAGGTGCTCGTAAGGCCCAGGGTTCAGCCTCCTTTTTACACGGGCTGGTGGAAACAGAGGTGATTCAAGGGGTCACCTCCCACACACCAGACCATCTCTTTCCCCGGGACTTAGAAATCCATTTATCCCCATCATGAGAGGGGTTGACAGGTGTGTGGAATCCATTTCCAAACCCACTGCATTTCTGGTTGGGGGCTGCATTGTCTTGATCAGTTGATGCCCAAGTGCCATGGAGGAAGGAGTATGAGAAGGGAGACCCATGTGAGGAACTGAAAACTGTGCTGAAAATCCTGGATGCCCCCATATCCTCCACTGGAGGTCATGACATGAAAGGCTTGGAATAGGAATTGCAGGGTGTGGGGAGAGTTACATTGGCTACAGGGATACAGATCCAACTGCAAGATCTGAGTTCAAGTGCCACCATCCTAAGCTCTGCTGTCCTGAAGACAGTGTAGGAACACCCCTCATGCTCTCCTCCAGAGCATACAAAGTGGCAGCATCCATGCAGAATGGGTTTGTTGGATTAGTATTGGAATTGCCCACATGGAGCTCCTCAAGGTGGAGGAGGGTTATGGTTTTCATTGCCAGGACAGTTTCTTCCAGGAGCTCTACAAGGTCTCTCCTATCTCCTCAAGTTCCTTCTGGTACACACAGGCACTCATGTCCATGGTGCTCACAGCCTCTTGTGTTCACAAGTGTCACCAGGACAGAATTGACAACAGCCTGTGAACACAAGTGGCACTCTACACTGGATAGGTATGTTCAGAGCCCTGCTTGAACACACAAGACCTAGGTGTCAATCCTTATCTGGGCTCATCACCTGCAGAGCTCACACCTGTGACACACACCTGCCACCCTGCCCTCACAACAGTGTTCCCCACAGGAGGTACCTCCACTAACCTCTGAGATCTGCCTTTTGCTTGTTTTCCAGAATCCCTCCCTCAAGGTTCCTCCTGTCTCATGTCTCACTCTTGGCAAGGACAAATAATACTGCCCCTCCTCCATGTCAGGGCAAGTACCACAGGCCCAAAGCTCAGGAACTGCAGATCCATGGCTTCTTTTTGCTCGTGTCTCAACCTGAGTCTCACTGTAGTGCCTTACACCGGCGCCTTAACTGATCCACGAGATTGCCAACCAACATGGACGTGTGCACAGGCATTTTGTGTGTGGCCAGGGGGAGGGAAGGAGTGTTTGTCCCGCTGCAGCAAGATGGGGACGTTTGCACATGTGTCAGGAAGCACATGGTGAAGTGGGAAAGAATGGGCAGGCATGGGTCCTTCTGGGGTCTTTCCCTGGAAACATTCCCTGGTAACATTCAGTGGGTGTAGAATGACAGAAAATATCCCTTAGAGACACATCAGGGTGCTTTTTCAGGATGCTTTGTCACTAGGTTAAAGGATTACGTTCACTTTTAAGGATGGTTAAATGTAGAATATAGACAAAAATGCATAGACAAAAATGAGTAGAGACTGGAATTCTGATTGACAATGAGGATATTTACTGAGGGCTTACTGGGTGCAGGGAGAATTTTGATGACTTGTCATGGAGAGAGACACTTCCCCTGTTCTGCCAAGCGCTAAGATTCCATGGGTGGGGGGAGGGCCAGGGCCTAAGGATACTGTGCAGGGACAACTTTCTTCTCTATGGTGTTCCCATTGTGTGTGACCTGGCAGCTGAGGCTACTGCTAGATTTCCTCAGGTCCAGTGTCATGGTCAGGTAGCTGCTGGTTGTGCACTTGTTGCTCTGTTTGGAGGGCTGAGTGGTCTGAGTGATGGGAGTGCTCTCCAACTTATAGGTCAAGGACACGGTGCCCTGTAAAAGTCTCTCATGAAACACACCTGTGTGGCATTGTTGCTTTGAATCTCCTTAGATGATAGCGCGAACAGAGTGAGTGAGGGGACTACCTTGGGACTGACATGTGCGGTTGGGGATGGGCAGGAGGTTAGATGCCTGGTGTCTAACTGGGCCTCCTGACCTCAGTCTTGAGTTGGGTACAGCCCAGGTCAGGAAACTCTGTCCAGGGCAAGTTGCAGGAGGGTAGGGATACTAACCTCCTGACAGAAGATGCTAGAGGGCCAAAGGACTGAAGAAAACCAGGTCTCTTGTTACTATAGTTTCTCCTACAGGTTCCCACCTCCTCAATACCCACCTGTACTCTCCTGATGCTGGTTGGTCTAAGCCCTGGTATGCAACTTTCCTCAGGGAACTTCTCTGATTGTCTCCTTTGGGGGCACTCCAAAGGGTTTCTTCATAAAGGTGTCTGTCTGTTATGTTGTCAGAACTTCCTCCCTTTGGGGTTGTGGGTTTGGTGCCTCTCTGTGCCCTGGTATCACTATTGCACACCCTACCCTACCTGTTCATAGGAAACCACTCTGGGCAGGGTTACAGTCCTGGGGTCTATTCCTGGGAAGGCCAGGAAATTGAGGGTTTCCATGTATAGAATATTTTATGTTTGGAGCCTGGGCCTGAGCTGGTTCCAAGTTGTCTTCTTATCATAAGTTACTCTGGGAATCTAGCTGTCCTAGGACATATTTCTGCCTGGAGAGGTCCCTGTCACCTATACCTGTCAGGAGTCCCTTGTCTCAGTATCTGCTTTTGGGTCCCTCCTTTCAGTTGGGATGTGAATGTGCCTACCTTTGTGCCTGAGAGTCCCGAGACACACACTATCAAAGGCTACCTGCCTGTCCTGGGGAGAAGGAGGGACCCAGCTCCTGGGGTCACTTTTCAAAGGACATTCTTTCTTCATCTCTGCCCCCCTCTTATTTTCACCTCCATCTCTCCATGTCTCCAGTTTAAGGACTCCCCTCAGTCTGTGTAAATCCACCCCATAGCTGATAACCACAGAGGACTGAAACGAGGAGTCTTAGCTCTCTCCAGCATCCTTAACATGTTCGTGGTTCTGGTGCACGAGCCACAGCCCCCTGTTCTGCTGGCTCTTTGGGGACTCTGAGGGAAGGTGTGAAATATCCCAGAGTCCAGAGGAGAATGTCCCCCAGAAAGAAAGGTGACTTCCCCGTGCAGGGAGCAGGAAGGAGTCACTGGGATGCTATTCTCCTGTCCTAAACAAGTGTATGAACAGACGAGACAGATTTGAGGGACTAGAATTGCAGACCCCTGAGAAATTGAGAATTTCAATGGGAATTATGGTGGTTTGGTGAGGATTACTTTGACCCCATAGGCAGTCAGAAAAGAGAAAAATATTATACCCAAATTTCATCCTGAGTTCAAAATGAAAGTAAGATGAGACTCACCAAGGATGGTCACCCTGGTGCCTCTGTCAACACATAGCACCATGAATCAGCCCTGAACACAAACCTTCCTGACATGACACCCCACTCAGTCCCTCTGTAGCTGTTTGGGAGGTCAGGATTCAGCCTCCTTTTCAAATGGGTTGGTGGAATCAGGGCTGAGTGAAGGGGTCATCTCTCTCAGACCTGAACATCTCTTCCTTCAGGGTTTAGAAATCCATTGACTGCCATAACAGGATCGGCTGAGAGCTGTGTAGAATCCATTTCCCAGTTCCCTGAATTCCTGGGAGGGGGCTGCATAGCCTGTGTCAGCAGGTGTCTGGTTGCCACAGAGGAGGGGGTGAGAGAAGATGCAACATGGGGATTATGAAGCTAGGAAGACTTTTCAGGGCTGGGAACTGTGGAGAGGGTCCTAGATTCCCCCATATTCTGCACACTGAAAGTCATGCTAGGATGGGCTTGCAATGGGAATTATGGTTGTATGGTGAGGATTACTTTGACCCCAAGATGCAGATCCCAATACAAGGGTTCAAGCAGAGCGTTCCTATCCTAAGCTCGATTGTCCGGAAGATGAGGTGTATGTTTACTGCTAATGTTCCCCTCCAGAGTGTATGTAGCAGAGGACTCCCTGCAGGCTGGGTCTGATGGATAATAGCTAGAATGGTCCACATGGAGCTTCTCGTGGTGGTGGAAAGGTCTTGGGTCCCACTGTCAGTACATTTTCCTCCATGAGTCCTACAAATTTGTGTGGGGGGCATCTCTGCTGTCTCTGCAAGCTCCTTCCATTACATACAGGTGCCTTTGTCCATAGATACTCCACAGCATCTTGTGCTCACAAGTGTCACCAGGACAGAGTACACCACAGCCTGGGGTCATTCGCTGCACCTAACTCTGCATGGGCATTTTCAGAGCAGGGCTTGGACACAAAAGGCCTGGGTGTCCATCGTTGTCTGGGTTTGACATCTGCATTGCTGACAGCTGTGATACACGTCTGCCACCCTGCTCTACCCAACAGTGTCCCACACAGCAGGTGCCTTCGCTGACCTCTGAGATCTGCTTGCTGTTCCTTTTCCAGAGTCCTTACTCAAGGCTCCTCTTATCTCCGGTTTCAATCTTGGCCCAGGCAGATAATCCTGCCCATCACCAAGTCAGGGCCAACCCCAGGCCCAAAGCTCAGAGACTGCAGATGTCTGGCTTCTCCTTGCTTGTGTCCCAACCTGGGTCTCACTGACTTGCTTTCTCTGAACCATTCATGATCTTCCCAGGGGATATGCCCAAAATGGATGTATGTGCAGGTGAATTATGTGTATGTTTTGTGTGCGTTATCAATCAGATCTTCCACTTCATTCTTATGAGGAGGAGTCAGCTGACACCTAGGCACATGGAGGAACTTCAGAACCTGCAAATTGACTTTGAAATCATCAGTTTGCTGGACAAGTTGCAGTTAGTAGAACATTATGTCTTTGTGGTGGAGTCAGTGGAGAGCAGAGCTGACTGCCATCCTTAGTGTCCTTGAATACAGCCGGGCCATCCAGTGACATGTAAAGCAGTGGGCTCCCAGGGGGTTTTGTAGGGTGAGTGACCAGGGTTCAAGTGTGAAGTCCTGTCAATGAGGGCTAGAGGAAGGGCCTGTGGGGGCAAAAGGCAGAAACCATGGGCAGACAGAACCGTGATGTTCCCCTAGAGTGAGGGCAGTGCGCAAGGTTTTAATTGGGGAGGATTTACAAGTGTGGAATTGTATTGCCTTGGAGGAGGAGATGAACGGACATCTCAAATGAAAGATGATGCCCACTGTGAGGGCCCAAGATAACAGTGAAGGGTGCTCAGCCATTCTCCCAGGGGCTAGGGGGAAGGAAGGAGTGACTGAGGGGCAGCCTTGGGCTAACCTGTCGGGATCAGGGAAGAACATGAATTCAGAGTCTTTGTTTCCCCATGGGGAGCTTTAGTATCTGTGTGTGAGGGAGGGGAGGTCTGGCCCTCTATGCCAGTTCATGACACTTCATATTGTTCAATGTGTCTCTTGGACAGTGAGTCAGGTGTTCCTTACACCACTATCTGTTAGTTTTAAGAATCCCGGAGTCTGCCTGCCCATGACCTGTTTTGAGAACCTCTAGACTTTGTCCTCCTGCACAAACAGTGGGCCATAAGTCATCTCCTCCTGCCTCCTCCTGACATCCTGACCTGGTCTATCTGGAGCAGTGTGTCTATACCCTGAGCTCTTTGAGTCTTCTATTAGATTTACTCTGGGTGCTTTTCTTACTTAACATGTCTGCTGTTCATGCTCTGGGTCTAACTTAAGGGCTGTGTTTTTACTCATTTCTTTTTTCCCTAGAGCCTCTGTAGTAGGGTCTTTGATCACCTGAGTGAGTCTATCTGCCTGTCCTGGTCTTTCATTGTTGGAGTTCATGTTAAGGGTCCCTCTGTCTATGGACTCATCAGTGTCATTTATGCTTTTGATCTTGGGATCATGCTTTGGGATCAGTAACTCAGGAAATCCTGCTTCTTGGGGTACATTCTGCAGAGACCCAGTAACCCACCTTCCTGAATTCCACATCGTTAGATGACTTCTCTACTGGCTCCTTTGTGTTCAGATTCTTTCTCTTCCTCCTCCCTCCTGGCTGGGTTTCCTGAGTACAAGGCCAGCTCAGGGCTTTCTCTTTGATAACCTAGTGAATCCTGGGGAGGCCCTTCTCCCAAGTGTTCATTCCTTCAATTCCCTTGCTCCCTCTTCATATGATGGGTCCTCATTGCCCCAAGGTTTGAGGTCAGGGAGAATGCTTGACCACAGTCTGACACAAGATAGAGATAAAACAACAAATAGTAGAAAATTGACCCAAACCCTGGAGAGAGCAGGGAAGGAGGAGAAAGAAGACACTCACCTAGGATGGTCATCCTGTCTCCTAATCAGAAGTTAATCCTGGGATCAAACTGTCCTAGGACATCTTTCTTCCCAAAGATGTAGAATCCATTTCCCATCACTTTGCCTATCAGGAGTCCCTCCCGGCAGCATCTGCTTTGGGGTCCCTCATCTTCATTGGGATGCAGACACACCAACCTTTGTGCCTTAGAGTCCTGAAAACCACATTGTCAGCCTGTCCTGGGGGAGAGGGAACCCAAAACCCTGGGGTCGCCTTCTAACAGGACATTCTTCCTCCATCTCTGTCACTTTTCCGTTTCTTCCTTCAACTCTCTATTTCTCAAGTCAAAGGCCTCTCCTCACACTGTGTAAAACCTCCCCAGAGCTGGAACTCACAGATGAAAGAATCCTGGTAGGCTGCACAGTCCCCCAGCATCCTTCCCAAATTCATGGTTCTGGTACCCCAATCCCAACTCCCTGTTTTACTGGTCCCTGGTGGCCTGGATACTCTGATAGAGGGAATAGAATATCCCTAGAGTCCAATGGAGAATATCTGAGAAAGAGATAGATAGATAGAGAGAGAGATCCCTTGAGCAGGCTTGAGTGGTTAGGGTTGCAGACCCCAGAGAGATACAGACACTTGCCTTAGAAAGAAAAGAAAGGAGAAAGTCATTTACCAAAAATTTCATCCTGAATCCCCAATGAAGAGAGAAAGGGAAGACCCACCAATTTGACCAGGTGCCATCGCTGAACATAAAACACCGTGATACAGTTCCATACACATTCCCTACTGACACCCGAACCAGTCTTTCCACAGCTGCTTATGAGAACCAGTATTCAGCTTCCTTTTCACATGGACTGGTGGAATCAGGGGTGGTCGAAGGGGTTACATCCCACACACCAACCCATCTTTTTCTCCAGGGCTTAGAAATCCATTAGTTCCCACCATGAGAAGGGTTGAGAGATATGTAGAACCCATTTCCAAACCCACTGCTTTCCTGGGAGGGTGCTGCATATTCTGGGTCTGCTGGTGCTCAAGTAACACAGAGGAAAGGGTAAGATAAATTACAACATGAGGATGATGAAGTTGGCACCTATTTAAGGAGCTGGGAAATCTGGGGTAGGTCCTGGATGCCCCATATCCTCCACTGAAGGTCATGACAGAAAGGACTTGGAATAGGAAATGTGAGGTTTGGAGCGAGTCACATTGACCCCAGGGATACAGATCCCACTGCAAAGTCTGAGTTCAAGCACCCTCGTCCTAAGCTTCACTGTCCTGAAGACACAGTGTATGATCACCTCTCATGTTCCCCTCCAGAGTTCACAGAGCAGCAGCATCCCTGCTGGATTAGGGCAGGAATGGTCCACATGGAGCTCCTCATGGTGAAGGAGGGGTTATGGGTTCCATTGCCAGTGCAGTTTCTTCCAGGAACTCTACGAGTGGAGAGGTCTCTCCTGTCCCTTCAAGCTCTTTCCGGTACACACTGACACTCATGTCCGTGAATGCTCCACAGCCTCCTGTGCTCACAAGAGTCACCAGGACTTACTACACAATAGTCTGAGGACACATATCACACCCTACACTGGATAAGCATGTTCAGAGCAGTGCTTGAACACACAAG
The DNA here is from genome assembly GCF_000164805.1 of Carlito syrichta. Classification (NCBI taxonomy): domain Eukaryota; kingdom Metazoa; phylum Chordata; class Mammalia; order Primates; family Tarsiidae; genus Carlito; species Carlito syrichta. Next base: position 19,405 of record NW_007176233.1, read on the forward strand.
GCCTAGGTGTCCATCCTGGTCCGGGTACATCACCTGCAGAGCTCACACGTGTGACGCACACCTGCCACCCTGCCCTCACAACAGTTTCCCCCACAGGAGATGCCTCCACTAACCTCTAAGATCTGCCTGTTGCTGGTTTTCCAGAATCCCTCCCTCAAGTCTCCTCCTTTTTCTATCTCACTCTTGGCCAGGAAAAATAATCTTGCCCCTCCCCCATGTCAGGGTCAGCCCCACCGGACCAAAACTTGGGGACTCCAGACCCCTGGCTTCTGTTTGCTCATGTCCCAACCTGTCTCACTGCAGTGCCTTCAACCTGAGCCTTTCCTGATGCTTCCAGGTAGATTGCCAACCAACATGAATGTGTGCTGAGGCTATTTATGTGTGTATGTATGTTGAAGATCAGATCCCCCATTGCCTTCTTAAGAAGAGGGGTCAAGCCGGGCTCGGCAGCTCAACTTGTAATCCCGCACCTTTGGGAGGCTGAGGTGAGTGGATTGCCTGAGCCCGCG
>NW_007176233.1:20249-83449 GCF_000164805.1 Carlito syrichta
AAAAAAAAAAAAAAAAAAGAAGAGGAGTCAGCTGAAACCCATGGTAGAACTCTGAAACTTGTCACTGACTTTAAAATCATCAACCTGTTGACAACTTGTGGTCATGAGGCCATTATGTCCTCGTGGTGGAGTCAGTGGAGAGCAGAGCTAATCGCTGTCCCCAGTGTCGTTGAATACAGCTAGGGAACTTAGTGATGTGTAAAGCAATAGGCTCCAAAGGGGTTTTATGGAGTGACTTATCAGGGTCCAGGTGTGAGTTTCTGTCATTGAGAACTAGAGGGATGGCCTATAAGGGCAGAGGTCAGGTGTCATGGGGAGACAGGAACAGGGTGGGCGCCCATTGAAAGGGCAGAACTCTAGATTTTAATGGAGAGATTTAGAAGCGTAGAAGTGTATATAGCCTTGGAAGGGAGTGGAAGAATGGAAGGACATCTTGAATGAAGTATCATGCACACTGTGAGGACTTAGGATAACCAAGAAGAGAGCTCAGAAATTATCCTGGTGCCACGAGGTTGGAAGGAGTTTTTGTCTCCATGTAGCCAGAGGGGGACTTGTGCACAGTGTGTCAGGAGGCACAGGGTGAAGTGGGAAAGAATGGACAGAATCTGGGTCCTTCTGAGGGTATTTTCCCAGAAGTATTCTCTGGTGTATTCAATTGGAATAGGATGACAGAATGCATCCCTTAGAGAAACATCAGGCTGCTTTGTCACTAGATCAAAGAATTCCTTTCACTTTTGAGGATGGTTAAATATAGAATGGAAAGTGTATTAACAAAAATGAGCAAAGACTGGAATTTCTGATTGACAATGAGGATATTTATTGAGTGTTGACTGTACAGTGGGAAAGGTTGATGACTTGGCATGAGGGAAGTCCCCTCCCTTGGCCTGCCAAGCTCTAAGATTTCATGAGTTGGGGGAGGACCAGGGCCTAAGAAAACTGTACAGGGGCAACATTCTTCTCTAAGGTGCTCCTCTTGTATGTGACCTGGCAGCTGAGGTGCTGCTAGATTTCCTCAGATCGGGTGTCATGGTCAGGTAGCTGGTGGCTGTGTACTTGTTGTTGCTCCATTTGGAGGACTGGGAGTGATCTCCACCTTACAGGTCACAGACACAGTGCCCTGTAGAAGTCACTCATAAGACACGCCTGTGTTGCCTTGTTGGTTTGAATCTTCTCAGATGATGGTGTCAACAGAGTGATTGAGGGGGCTACCTTGGGACGGACCTGTGAGGTTGGGGATGGGCAGGAGGTTAGTTTCCTTGTGTCTGCCTGAGCCTCCAGACCTAAGTCTTGAATTGGGTACAGCCCAGGTCAGGAACCTCTATCCAGGCCTTGCTATGGGAGGGTGGGGATACTCACCTTCTGACAGAATATGCCGTAGGGCCCAGGGACTGAGGAAAGTCAGGTCTCTTTTGGCTGGAGCTTCTCCTACAGGTTCCCACCTCCTCATTACCCACCTGTGCTCTCCTGATGCTGGCTGGTCTAAACCCTGGGATCCAAGTTTCCTCAGAGAACTTATCTGTCTGATTAACTCTTTTGAGGGCACTCCTTTGGGGCTGTTCATAAAGATGTCTGTCTGCTATGACTTCAGAATTTCCTCCCTTTGTGTTTGTTGGTTTGTTGCCTATCTGTGCCCTGGTACTAGCAGTGTAGGCCCTACCTTACCTACCCACAGAGACCCCTTCTGGGCAGGGGTATAGTCCTGGGACCTGTTCCTAGGGGGGTCTAGGAAATTGAGGACTTCCATGTGTGGAATATTTTGTGTTTGGAACTTTGGCCTGAGCTGGTTCCAAGTTGTCTTCTTATCATAAGTTACTCTGGGAATCTAGCTGTCCTAGGACATGTTTCTGCCTGGAGAGGTCCCTGTCACCTATGCCTGTCAGGAGTACCTTCCCTCAGTATCTGCTTTTGGGTCCCTCCTTTTAGTTGGGATGTGAATGTGCCTACTTTTGTGCCTGAGAGTCCTGAGACACACACTGTCAAAGGCTACTTGCCTGTCCTGGGGAGAAGGAGGGACCCAGCTCCTGGGGTCACTTTTCAAAGGGCATTCTTCCTTCATCGCTGTCCCCTCGCATTTTCATCTCCATCTCATCTCCAGTCAAAGGCCTCCCCTTATACTGTGCAAAGCCACACCATAGCTGAGAACCACAGAGGACTGAACTGAGGAGGTTTAGCTGTCCCCAGCATTCATCTCAAGTTCGTGGCTCTGGTGTACCAACCGCAGTCCCTGTTCTGCTGGTTCTTCGTGGACTCTGAGGGAAGGTGTAGAATATCCCAGAGTCCAGAGGAAAATGTCCCCCAGAGAAAGAGTGGGGCCTTCCGTGTGCTGTGTGCAGAAAGGTGTCACTGGGATGTTCTTCTCCTGTCCTAATCAAGTGTTTGAAAAGACGAGACAGATTGGAGGGACTAGGGTTGCAGAACCCTGAGAAATTCAGATCCTTGCTCTAGGCAGAACAGAAAGGAGAAAAACATTTTTCCCAAATTACACCCTGAATTCAAAAAGAAAGAAAGGTGTGACTCACCAAGGATGAACACCCTGGTGCCTCCGCCAGACACATAGCACCATGACTCAGCCCTGAACACAAACCCTCCTGACATGACACCCCACCCAGTCCCTCACACCTGCTTGGGAGGCCCAGGATCCAACTTCCTTTTCACATGGACTGGTGGAATCAGGGGAGTGTGAAGGTGTCATCTCTCACAGACATGACCATCTCTTCCTTCAGGGTTTAGAAATCCACTGACTGCCATTACAGACTAGGTTGAGAGGTGTGTGTAATTCGTTCCCCAGTGCCCTGCATTCTTTGGAGGGAACTTCGTGACCTGGGTCAGCAGGTGTCTCGTTGCCACGTGAAGTGGGGGAGATGAGAGAAGATACAAAACTGTAATTATGAAGCCAGGAAGGCCTTGAGGAGCTGGGAACTGTGGAGAGGGTCCTGGATGCCCCTATATCCTCCACACTGGAGGTTGTGACAGGATGGGCTTGGAATGGGAATTATGGGGGTATGGCGAGGGTAACTTTGACCCCAAGATGTAGACCCCAATACAGGGTCTAAGTTTGAGCAGTCCTATCCTAAGCTCGACTGTCCTGAACATGCAGTGTATGTTTACTGCTCATGTTCCCCTCCAAGGTGCATGTAGCCGCAGACCCCCTGCAGCCTGGGAGTGCTGAATTAGAGCTGGAATGGTCCACATGGAACTCCTTGTGGTGGCAGAGAGGTCTTGGGTCCCACTGTCAGTACATTTTCCTCCATGAACCCTACAAATATGCATGTTGCAGGTCTCTGCTGTCCCTGCAAGCTCCTTCCATTTCACACAGGTGCCCTTGTCCATAGGTACTCCACAGCCTCCTGTGCTCACAAGTGTCACTGGGAAGAGTGCACCACAGCCTAAGGTCATTCTCGGCACCTAACCCTGGATGGGCATTTTCAGAGCAACACTTGGACACACAAGTTCTGGGTGTCCTTCCTTGCCTGGGTTCAACACCTGAGATTCAACACCAGAGCTGACACCTGAGATACACACCTGCCACCCTGCCTTACCTAACAGCATCCCACACAGCAGGTACCTCCGCTGACCTCTGAGATTTGCTTGCTGTTCCTTTCCCAGATCCCTTCCTCAAGGATCCTCTTGTCTCCTGTTTCACTCTTGGCCCAGGCAGATAGTCCTGCCCCTCACCAAGTCAGGGCCAACCCCAAGCCCAAAGTTCAGAGGCTGCAGATGCTTGGTTTCTCTTTGCTCATGTCTCATCCTGGGTCTCACTGATTTGCTTCCTCTGGACCCTTTTTAATCTTCCCAAGAGGATGCCCCAAATGGATGTATGTGTAGGTGAAGTGTGTGTATATGTTGTCTGTGTGTTATCAATCAGGTCTCCACTGCATTTTTTAGAAGTCAGCTGACACCTAAGCACATGATAAAACGCCAGAACTTGCCTATTGTCTTTGAACTCATCAGTTTGTTGACAACCTGCAGTCACTGGGACATTTTGTCCTTGTTGTAGATCAATGGAGTGCAACGCTGACTGTCATCCTCTAGTGTCCTTGAGTGCAGCTTGGCCACTCCATGACATATGAAACAATAGGCTCCCAGGGTTTTTTTTTAGGGTGGGTGACCAGGGTCCAGGTGTGAAGTCCTGTCAGTGAGGGCTACAAGGAGGACCTTTGTGAACAAAAGTCAGAAACTATTGGGAGACAGAAGAAGCATATACCCCCATGATGAGGGCAGTGCTCACGGTTTTGAATGGGGGAGATTTAAAAGTGTGGAAGTGTATTTACTTGGAGGAAGAGATGGAAGAACATCTTGAATGAAATATGCCCACTGTGTGGGCCCAAGATCACAGTGAAGGGTGCTCAGCCGTTCTCCTGGGGGCCAGGGGGAATTGAGGCATGTTTGTTCTCTAATATCTAGAGGTAGTCTTATACACAGTGCTGCAGGAAGCACAAGGGAGAGTTGGGAAAGAATGGGCAGACCTGGGTCCTTCTGATGGTCTTTCCTTTGATCTGTAGCATTCAGTGGTTGTCAAATGACAGTAAAATATTCCTCAGAGAAACCTCAGTGCGCTTTTCATTACTGCTTTGTCCCTAGATCAAAGGGTTCTGTTCACCTTTGAATATGGTTAAATGTAGAATTAAGTATATAAACAAAAATGAGCAAAGACTGGAATTTCTGATTGACAATGAAGATATTTATTGAGGGTTCTTGAGTGCAGGGAGAAAGAGTGACAACCTGGTGTGGGGGAATACTTTTCTCCTGGGCTCCCAAGCTAGGTTTCCATGGGTGGGGGGAAGGCCAGGGCTTAAGAACACTGTGCAGGGAGCACTGTCTTCTCCACGGTGCTTCCTTCATGCGTGACTTGACAGCTGACACTTTGTTTAGCCTTCCACTGTTCAGGTGACAAGGTCAGGTAGCTGCTGGTCGCATACCTATTGTTGCTCTGTTTGGAGGGCTTCGTGGTCTCCACGCCCTGAGTGATGGGGAAGCCATCTGCCTTCCAGGTCACCGTTATTGCACCCGGGTAGAAGTCATTGATGAAACACACCAGTGTGGCTTTGCTGGTTTGAAGCTCCTCAGAGGATGGCGGGAACAGATTGACTGAGGGAGCTGCCTTGGGCTGACCTGTGGGGGTCAGGAAAGAACAGGAGTTCATTGTGCTGGTTTCCACATGAGGAACTTTGGCCTCTGTGTGAGGAGGGGTCTGGCCCTCTGTGCCAGTTTAAACACCCCGTATGGTTCAAAGTATCTTTGGCCAGTGGGTCAGGGGTTCATAAAACCACTGTCTGTCAGTTCTAAGAAATCAAGAGCCTGCCTGCCCATGACCTGTTTTCAGACCCTCTAGGCTTTGGCCTCCTGCACAGAGAGTAGACCCTCAGCCACCTCCTCCTGCCTCCTACTGATATGCTGAACTGGTCTATCTGTAGCTGTGAGTCTGTCTCCTGAGCTCTCTGAGTCTCCTGTTAGATTTACTCTGGGGTCTTTTCTTACCTAACATGTCTGCTGTGCATACTATGGATCTAATCTAAGGGCTCTGTTTTTACTCAATTCTTTTTTTCTCTTGAGTCTCTGCAGTAAGTCCTTGATCATCTGAGTGAATCATCTGCTTCTCCTGGTCTTTAGTTGTTGGAGTTCATGTTAAGAGTCCGTCTGTCTATGCACTGATCAGTGGCATTTATGCCTTTGGTCTTGGGATCATGCCTTGGGATCAGTAAACTCAGGGAATTCTTCTTCTTGGAGTAAATCCTGCAGAGACCCAGTAACCTACCTTCCTGAATTCTACATCCTTAAATGACTTCTCTGGATCCCTTTTGTTTAGAGCTTTCCTCTTCTTCCTCCCTCCTGGCTGGGTTTCCTGAGTACAAGGCCAGCTCAGGGTTTTCTCTGTGGCAGCCCATGGAAACCTGAGGAGGCCCTTCCACCTCCTACCTTTTTCTGTCCTCATCCCAAAGTTCCTCAGCCCAGGGCACTTGGCTATGAGCTTCTGACCTCTGGTTCCCCAGCTGTGACACTGAAGGTTCAGCATCCAAAAAATTCTCCCATATTTTCACTCCTTCAATTCCCTTGTTCCCTCTTCCCATAAGATGGGTCCTCAGTTTCTCTTCATAAAGTGAATGAGACAGACAGGGCCCAGATGGGGAGGACTAGACAGAGCAAATTCTGGAGACCTAATGTCTCCTATCAGCCAGACATACATACATACATACATGCATGCATACATACATACATACAAAAAAACAGAGAGACAGAGGAGTAGTCTCAGCAGTTCACCCTTTTCAATCCCGGCCTCTAGGGTCAAAGGTAAAGGGTTGTAGTGACCATATGAAGAAAGTAGGTATCTGATCAGAGTGGGGAGAGAGTCTTTCCCCATGGTTTGAGGTCAGGGAGAAGGTCATGAGAAGGTTCCCAGCTTGACCACAGACTGGCACAAGATAGAGAGAAAACAACAAATGGTAGAAAAATGACCAAAATCCTGGAGAGAGCAGGGGAGGAGGAGAAAGATGACACTTACCTAGGACGGTCAATCTGGTCCCTTGGCCGAATACCCAACACCATGACACAGGCTCATACAAAAACTCCTCCCTTGGCCATCCCCAGTCCCCACCTGCAGCTGTGAATAAGGAAGCTCAGGCCCCTGTCTCTGGGGATCTCTACTTAGCAGTGAGTCCCAGCAGTCCCCATTCTTGCTCCATGAATAATGGAATGGGTGACATTGTGTGACTCTGGATTTCACCCTGGAAATCCAAACTCCTGAGTGTTGTCAGTGTCTTGGCTTTGGTTTTCCATCCAAACATCACCTAGGTATTGGAATTAGTTTATTGGAGGACATTTGTGTTACCTAGGAATAAATTTCCATGCAAATGGATAGGTGGCATCTTCTCTGCAGAACTATCACAATCCTGATCTCTTGCTGAGCATGGGGTGGGAAAGGGTGTCCTCCTTCCTGAAGGGCAAGTCCTTTTGCCCTGGAGGGCTTTGTCCTGGGAACCTTCTCATGACCCTGGTTCAGACTCCAGGAATCCTAGCCCCACCTTCCCTGGAGTGTCCTTGTTGGAAGGGCCTGGCCAGTGAGGTCTGACTGGACTCCTGGGAAATGCCAGTCTAATCTTACAAGTGACCTTGGTAGCACCTCTGCTTCGCTTAAATTTGGCATCATGTTTTCAGGGTAAGATGGGGTGGTTGCTTCCATTGCTTTATTCAGATTGATGGTATGAGCCAGCATGCTGACCATAATCTCAAAAGACCACCTCCCACCAAACCCATGGGACAAGTGACCTATTCCAGGCCTGGAGTAGGGAAGGGAAAGTTGAGGGAGAACCTCTTGTGATCTGAGAAATCAAGAACCATGGAGGTCCCCTGTGGTCACGTCAGGGATCACAGGAGCTACCTGAAAAATTTCCTTGTGGGCAAATGCCCATGTTTTGTAGCTGTACATTCACCATCGGGAAACACAGTAGCAATGGATCTCAAGGGCAGATCTACTTGCATGATGGAGCCCACACTGGCCCTCAGTTAAATGTTCACTTTGTAGGATAGCAGCACACCAGATGGTCAGTTTGTAAAGAGGTGAACTGTTGGAGGTTTTCTCAAAGATGAATTGGTTGAAAAATTGGGGCTTTGCTTCTGGAATCTGTATTCTGTTCCATTGGTCTATTTGCCTGTTCTTGTACCACAACCAGGCTGTTTTGATTACTGTAGCCTTATTGTAATGTTTGAAGTCTGGAAGTGTGATACCTCCTGCTCTGTTTCTTTTGCTAAGGATTGTTTTGACTATTCATGGTCATTTATGTGTCCATATGAATTTCTGTATTGTTATTTCCAGTTCTGAGACGAATGATGTCGGTTACTTAATGAGTACTGCCTTGAATCCATAGATTGCCTTTGGTAAGATGGACATTTTAACAATGTTCATTCTTCCTATTCATGAGCATGGAATGCTTTTCCATTTGTTTGTATTTGTTGTATTTGTTTGTGTCTTCTTGGATTTCTTTGAGCAGTGTTTTGTAGTTCTCATTGTAAAGTTTTTTCACTTCTCTGGTTTAGATGATACCAAGGAATTTCATTTTTTTGGTGGCTATTAGGAATGGGATTGTGCTTTTAATTTGTTGCAGCTCCATTCACAATAGCAAAAACGTGGAACCAACCATGTTACCCATCGAAGCTGAACTGGATAAAAAAATGTGATACATATTCACAATGGAATATTATGCATCCATAAAGAAGGACAAACATATGGACTTCATAGCAACTTGGATGGATTTAGAGTCGATCATACTTAGTGACCGATCACAGAAAAGAAAGAATAGAATGCCATAAGTTTTCATTCATAAGCAGACGTTGAACAATTTTTATAATGCTATAAGAAAGGGATTAGCAGTAGTGGGCAACTGTAAGTGGAGGAAGGGTGAGATTGGCAGTTGAGGAAGACTGGCAAGGGAGGGAGGAGCATACCTCATCAGCAAGCATATTTGCATAATCAATGTTTTGACCTTGGGCTACTAGCCACTGAGTGCCATGAGTCCCCCATACCTCAGTAAGAACCCCGGGAGTTTACAAATTAAATACAAGATAAAAAATAACGAGAGACAACAGGATTTCTGATTGACAACCAGGATATTTATTGAAAGTTTATAAGGTGTGGGGAGAAGGGCTGTATCAGTTGGAGTGAGAGTGAGATCCTTTTGCTGGATTCCCAAGCTCTAGGCCCCTGTGAGGGGGCAGGATTGGAGCCTAAGGATACTATGCAGGGGTCACTGACTTCTCCACAGTACTCTCTTTGTGCGTTATCTGGCTGCCGTAGCTGCTGAGAGATGTCCACTGTTCAGGTGTCAGGGTCAGGTAGCTGCTGATCGCATACTTGTTATTTCTCTGTTTGGAGGGCTTGGTGATCTTCATACCTTGGGTGGCAGGAGTGCAGTCTGTCTTCTAGGTCACCATCGCAGTGCTGGGGTATTAGTCTCTCATGAGACACAGAGGTGTGATCTTGCTGTCTTGGATTTCTTTAGAGGAGGGCTGTAACAGAGTGACTGAGGGGCAGTCTTGGGCTGACCTGTGGATATAGAGGGTGGGCAGGAGATCAGAGGACTGGTGTCTACCATAGGGCTTCTGGTGTTAGTCTTGAAGTGAGTACATGGCTAAGGTTCAGAACAGGGACCTCAGGCTGGGCCCTTGCTAGACTGAGCTCATGTCAGTGGAGGGTTGGGAAACTCACCTTCCTGTGGAAAACTCCCTTGTGTCTGACTCTTGAAAAGTTGCAGGGTTCCTTGGATCTGCTTCTTTATCAGTCCTCCTCATCACCCACCAATCCCCACCTCTGTTCCCCCAACCTTGGATGAAATTGACTATGGGACCCCAAATACCCTTGATTGTCTGTCTGTCCTGGTGTGTCTGTCTGAACATCTCCCATCTGTTTTTCTGTGGTTATTTGTTTGTGATAATATTTTCCTGTCTTAGGTTCAGGATCCTCTTTCTTACAGGGATGAGGTTTCTTGCTCACACACCTCCTGCCACCATCATTGCAGCCCCCACCCCTGCTCCCCACAAGGACCCCTCAGGACTTCCTGATGGCAGGGGTTTCAGTACCTGGGATTTGATTCCAGGTATTCCAGTAGACTGAGGGTTTCCATTTGAGGCCCTTTCCCCACCCCCAGTTCTTAACCTGGGTTCCTGTCTACTCCATGGGGTTCCATTGACATGAGAATTTCTATAAGAGCATCTGTTTCTCCAGTGAGTTTTTTTCTGTGTAATAGACAACTGTCCTTGTTACCTGTTTCTAGGTGAGATTTACAAGTGTAGAAGCGTATAGGAGGAGATGGAAAGACATCTTGAATGAAAGACAATGTTCATTGTTAGGGCCCAAGATAAGAGGGAAGAGAGTTCAGTCATTCTCCTGGGGACCAGAGGGATGGAAGAAGGGTTTATCCCCTAGTGTCCAGAGGTGGACTTATACACAGTGCTGCAGGAAGCACAGGGGAGAGGTGGGAAAGAATGGGCAGGCCTGGGCCCTTCTGATGGTCTTTCCTTTGTTCTGGAACATTCAGTGATTGTCGAATGACAGTAAAAGTATCCCTTAGAGAAACAGCAGATTGTTTTTCATGGTTGCTTTGTTCCCAGATCAGAGGATTCTGTTCACCTTTGAATATGGTTAAATGTAGAATGGAAAGTGTGTAAACAAAAATGAGCAAAGACTGGAATTTCTGATTGACAATGAGGATATATATTGAGGGTTATTGAGCGCAGGGATAAAGCCTGAAAACATGGCATGGGGGAAGACCCTTCCCCTGGGATCCCAAGCTCTAGGCTTCCATGGGTCGGGGGAAGGCCAGGGTCTAAGAACACTGTGCAGGGACCACTGTCTTCTCCATGGTACTTCCTTCATGCATGACTTCGCAGCTGTATCTGCTGTGAGACCTCCACTGGTCAGATGATAAGGTCAGGTAGCTGCTGGCTGCATAGTTGTTGTTGATCTGTTTGGAGAGCTTGGTGGTCTCCACGCCCTGAGTGATGAATGAGCCGTCTGCCTTCCAGGTCACTGTCACCGCACTGGGGTAGAAGTTGCTGATGAGACACGCCAGTGTGACTTTGTTGGTTTGGAGCTCCTCAGAGGATGGCGCAAACAGAGTGACTGAAGGGTGGGCCTTGGGTCAACCTGTGGGGGTCAGGGAAGAAGAGGAGTTCAGTCCTTGTTTCCCCATGGGGAGATTTGGCCTCTGTGTGAGAGGAGTGGTCTGGCCCTCTATTCCAGTTCAAGATCCTTCATATGGTTAATGTGTCTCTTGGAGATTTGGCCAGGGGTTCATAAAACCACTCTCTGTCAGTTCTATGAACCCTGGAGCCTGCCTGCCCATGACCTGTTTTGAGACCCTGTAGGGTTCAGCCTCCTGTGCAGACAGCAGGTCCTCAACTGCCTCCTCCTGACGTCCTGATCTCGTCTATCTGTAGCTGTAGCTGTCTGTCTGTTCCCTGAGCTTTCTGAGCCTCCTGTTAGATTCACTCTGGGGACTTTTCTTACCAAACATGTCTGCTGTGCATGCTCTGTATCTAACATAAGGGCTCTATTTTTACTCAATTCTTTTTTCCCTGGAGTCTCTGCAGTAGGGCCTTTGATCATCTGAGTGAGTCTATCTGCCTGTCCAGGTCTTTAATTGTTGGAGTTCGTTTTAAGAGTCCCTGTACCTATGGACTTCTCGATGGCATTTATGCCTTTGATCTTGGGATCAGTAAACTCAGGGAATCCTTCTTCTTAGGATACATCCTGCAGAGATCCAGTAACCCACCTTCCTGTATTATGCATCCTTAGATGACTACACTATTGGCTCCTTTGAGTTCAGAGTCTCTCTCTCCTTCCTCCTTCCTTGCTGGGTTTCCTGAGTACAAGACCAACTCAAGACTTTCTCTGTGGCAGCCCATGGAAACATGGGAAAGACTTCCCACCTCCTACCTTGCTTCTTTCCTGGATCCAAAGTCCCTCAGCCCATGGAACATGGCCCTGAGCCTCTGACCTGTAGTTACTAACTGTGGCCCTGAAGGTTCAAGGTTCAGTAAATTCTCCCAAATGGTCACTTCTTCAATTCCCTTGCTCCCTCTTCTCATAAGAGGGGTCCTCAGGTTTCCTTCATAATGTGAACCAAGCAGAGAGGATCCAGATGGGGAGGACCAGACATAGCAAATACTGGAGACTCCATGACCCACTGTTAGTCATACATACATACATACATCATTCATACATACATACATACATACATACATACAAAGATACAGACAGAGGAGCAGTCTCAGTACTTCAGTCTGTCCACTCCTGGCCTTTGTGGTCAAAGGTGAAGGGTTGCAGTGACCATCTGAGGCAAGTAGGTATCTGAAGAGCTGGGCAGAGATTTTTGTCCCAGGGTTTGAAGTCAGGGAGAATGTTTGAGCACAGGCTGACACAAGATAGAGAGAAAATAACGAAAAGTAGAAAATGGACCCAAACCCTGGGGAAAGTAGTGAAGGAGGAGAAAGATGACACTCACCTAGGATGGTCAGCCTATCTTCTTATCAGAAGTTAATCGTGGGATCTAGCTGTCCTAGAACATCTTTCTACCTGGATATGTCCCTGTCACTTTGCCTATCAAGAGCCCCTGCCTTCAGCATCTGCCTTGGAGTTCCTACTCTTTGTTGAGATGCAGATATGCCAACCTTGTGCCTTGGAGTCCTGAGAGCCACACTGTCAAAGCAACCTGCCTGTCCTGCAGGAGGGGGAATGCAGGACCCCAGGGTCACCATCTCACAGGACATTCTTCCTCCATCTCTGTCACTCTCCCATTTCTCCCTCCATCTCTCCATTTTTCCAGTCAAAGTTCTCTCCTCACACTCTTTAAAGCCTACCCATAACTGGAACTCATAGAAGAAACTACCCAGCATCTTTCCCAGATTTCTGGTCCGGGTTTCCCAACACCAGCTCCCTGTTCTAGTGGTCTCTGGTGACTGAGAGACACCAAGGGAAGAAGAGGAGCATCCTGTAGTCCAAAGGAGAGAGAGAGAGAGATATGCTGTGAGCAGGCTGGAGGGGTTAGAGTTGCAGACCCCAGAGAGATTCTGACCCTTGCCCTAGACAGAAAATAAAGGAGATAAACGTTTCCCTAAAATTTCACCCTGAATCCCCAATGAACATGGAGAGGGTGGACTCACCAACGATGCTCAACCGAGTGCCACCTCCAAAGCTCAAACACCATGACTCATTCCCCTACACAAACCCTCCTGAAACCCCACCCAGTCTCCCCACAGTTGCTTGTGAGGCCCAGGGTTCAGGTTCCTTTTTGCATGGGCTTGTGGAATCAGGGATGGTTGAAGGGGTCACCTCCCACACACCAGACTATCTCTTTCTCCAGGACTTAGAAATCCGTTTATCCCCACCATGAGAAGGGTAGAGAAGTGTATAGAATCCAATTCCAAACCCACTGCTTTCCTGGGAGGGTGCTGCATGGCCTGAGTCAGCTGGTACCCAAGTGCTACGGAGGAAGGTGTTAGAGATGTTATAACATGGTGATGATGAAGAAGGGACCTGTTTGAGGAGCTGGGAACTGTGGGGAGGGTCCTGGATGCCCTCATATCCTCCCTGGATGTCATGACAGGAATGGCTTGGAATAGGAGTTTGGGGTGTGTGGAGAGTTACATTGACACCAGGGATACAGATCCCACTGCAAGTTCTGATTTTGAGCACCACCCTCCTAAGCTCCACTGTCTGGAAGACACAGTGTATGATCACCCCTCATGTACCCCTCCAGAGCCCAAAATACAACAGCATCTTTGGAGGATCGTGTGCTGGATTAGGGCTGAAATGGCCCACAACGAGCTTCTCATGTTGGAGAAGGGGTCATGGGTTTCATTGCCAGTACAGTTTCTTCCAGGAACTCTATGAGTGGAGAGGTCACTCCTGTGCCCTCAGTGTCCTTCTGATACACACAGACACTCATGTCCATGGGTGCTCAACAGCCTCCTGTTATCACAAGTATTACCAGGACTGAGTAGACAATAGCCTGGGGACACACATCCCTATACTGGATGGACTAGTTCAGAGCAGTGCCTGAACACACAAGGACCTGAGATCCATCCTGGTCTGGGCTTATCACCTGCAGAGATCACACCTGTGACACACACCTGCCACATTTCCCTCTCAATAATTTCCCCCACAGGAGGTTCCTCCACTAAACTCTGAGATTTGCCTGTTGCTGGTTTTCCAGAATCCCTCCCTCAACGCTTCTCCTGTCTCCTGTCTCATTCTTGGCCAGGACAAATAATCCTGCCTCTCCTCTATGTCAGGGCCAGCCCCTTAGGCCCAAAGCTCAGGGACTGCAGATCTCTGGCTTCTCTTTGCTCATGTCCCAAACTTAGTCTCGCTGCAGTGTCTTCCACCTGAGCCTATCTTGATCCTCCCTTAGAGATTGGCAATCAACATGGATGTGTGCACAGATGATTAGTGTGTGTACGTGTGTTAAAGATCAGACCCCCATTGTATTCTTAAGAGGAGGAATCAGCCGACACCCATGGTAGAAATCTGGAACTTGTCACTGACTTTGAAATTCTCAACCTGTTGACAACTTGTGGTCACTGGGACGTTGTGTCCTTGTGATGGAATCAGCAAAGAGCAGAGCTGATCGCTGTACTCCAGTGTCTTTGAATACAGCTAGGTCACTTAGTGATGTGTATAACAATCAGTTCCGAGGGGGTTTTATGGAGTGAGTGATCAGGGTCTACGTGTGAGTTTCGGTCATTGAGAACCGTGAGGAGGGCCTGTGGGGGCAGAGGTTAGGGGTCATGGGGAGACAGGAATAGGGTAGGTCCCTACTGAAAGGGCAGAACTCTGAATTTTGATGGGGAGAAATTTACACGTGTAGATGGGTATTTAGCCTCAGAGGGAGAGATGAAAGGACACCTTGAAAGAAGGATCATGTCCACTGTGAGGACTCAGGATAACTGAAAAGAGAACTTAGACATTATCCTGGAAAACGGGGATGGAAGGAGTGTTTGTCCTCCTGTAGCCAGATGGGGAATTTTGCACAGTGTGTCAGGAAGCACAGGGTGAAGTGGTAAAGAATGGGCAGGTCTGGTTCCTGCTGAGGATCTTTCCCTGGAATCATCATCTGGAACATTAACTCGGGGTAGAATGATGGAAAGTATCCCTCAGAGAAACATCAGGTTGCCTTCCTGTCTGTTTTGTCACTGGATCAAAGGGTTCCTTTCACTGTTGAGGATGTTTAAATGTAGAATGGAAAGTGTATAAGCAAAAATGATGAAAGACTGGAATTTCTGACGGCAGTGAGGATATTTATTGAGGGTTTACTGGGTGCAGGGAGAAGGGTTGATGACTTGGCACTGGGAAAGACGCTTTCCCTGGGCTGCCAAGCTCTAAGATTCCATGGGTTGGAGGGGGAGCAGAACCAAAGAACACTGTGCAGGGACAGTTTTCTTCTCTACAGCGCTCCCATTTTGTGTGGCCTGGAAACTGTGGCTCCTGCTAGATTTATTCAGGTCGGGTGTGATGGTCAGGTAGCTGCTGGCTGCGTACTCTTTGTTGCTCCCTTTGGAGGGCTGGGTAGACTCTACACTCTGAGTGATGGGAGTGCTGTCTACCTTACAGGTCACAGACATGGTACCCAGTAGAAGTCGTTCATGAGACACACCAGTTTGACCTTGTGGTTTTGAATCATCTCAGATGATGGAGTGAACAGAGTGAATGAGGGGGCTACATTGGGGTTGACCTGTGGGGTTGGGGGTGGGCAAGAGGCTAGATGCCTGGTGTCTGCCTGGGCCTCCTGACTTCAGTTTTAGTTGGGTACAGCCCAGATCAGGAATCCCTGTCCTTGCTACAGGAGGACGGGGATACTCACCTCCTGAAGGAAGATGCCAGAGGGCCCAAGGACTGAGGAAAGTTAGGTCTCTTTTGGGTGGAGCTTCTCATACAGGTTCTCATCACCTCATTTACGTACCTGTGCTCTCCTGATGCTGGCTGGTCTAAGCCCTGGGACCCAAATTTCCTCAGTGAACTTCTCTGTCTTATTATCTCTGTTGTGAGTACTCCTTTTGGTCTGTTTAGAAAGTTGTCTGTCTGTTCTGTCTTCACAATCTCCTCCTTTTGGGGGAGTAGGTTTGTTGTCTATCTGTGCCCTGGTACCATCACTGCAGAGTCCACCCTACCTAACCACAGAAACCCCTTCTGGCAGGGGTATAGACCTGGGGCCTGTTCCTGGGGAGTCCAGGAAATTAAGGACTTTCAGATGTGAAATATTTTGTCTGTAGGCTGGGCCTGTGCTGGTTCCCAGTTGTCTTCTTATCATAAGTTATACCAGGAATCTAGCTGTCCTAGGACTTCTTTTTGCCTGAAGAGGTCTCTGTCACCTCTGCCTGTCAGTAGTCTCCTCCTCAGCATCTGCTTTTGAGTTGCCCCTTTTAGTTGAGATGTGAATGTGCCTACCTTTGTGCCTGAGAATCCCAAGATGCTTTCAAAGGCTACCTGCCTGTTCTGGGAAAAAGGAGGGATCCAGCTCCCAGGATCACTTTTCACTGGATATTCTTTCTTCATCTCTGTCTCACAACCATTTTCTCCTCCATCTCTCCATGTCTCCAGTCAAAAGCCTCGCCTCATGCTGTGTAAAGCCATCCCATATCTGAGGACTGACCTGAGGAGACTTAGCTGTTTCCAGCATCCTTCCCAAGTTCGTGGCTGTGGTGCACCAGTCACAGCCCCCTGTTCTGCTGGTTCCTCGGGGACTGGAGACTCTGAGGAAAGGTGTAGAACATCCCTGGATCCAGAGGAGAATGTCGTCCAGAGGGAGAGAAAGAGTGGGCATCCCTGCACAGGGAGCAGGAAGGAGTCCCTGGGATGTTCTTCTCCTGTCCTACCAAGTGTCTGAAAAAATGAGACAGGATGGAGGGGTTAGGGTTGTAGACCCCAGAAGAATTCCAACCCTTGCCCTAGACAGAACAGAAAGGAGAAAAGATTTTCCCCAAATTTCACCCTGAGGACAAAAAGAAAGGTGAGACTCTCTGAGAACGGTCATCCTAGGGCCTCCGCCAGACACATAACACCATGACTCAACCCCGAACACAAACCCTCCTGACATGGCACCCACCCAGTCCCTCTGCAGCTGCTTGGGAGGCCCAGCATTCAGCCTCCTTTTCACATGGGCTAGTGGAATCAGGGGTATGTGAAGCAGTCGTCTCTCTTCCATCTCTTCCTTCAGGACTTAGAAATCCATTCACTGCTGTCACAGGACAGGTTGAGAGATGTGTGTGGAATCCGTTTCCAGCTCCCTGCATTCCTGTTAGGGGACTGAATGGACTGAGTCATCAGGTGTCTAGTTATCATGGAGGAGGGATGAGAGAAGATACAATACTGGGATGCTGAAGCTAGGAAGGCTTTGAGGAGCTGGGAACTGTGGAGAGGGTCCTGGATACTCCCATATCCTCCACACTGGAGTTGGTGAGAGTATGGGCTTGGAATGGGAATTGTGGAAGTACTGGGAGGATTACACTGACTCCATTGATGCAGACTCCAATACAAGGTCTGAGTTTGAGTGGTCTCATACTAAGCGCAACTGTCCTGTAAATGCAGTGTATGGTTACTACTCATGTTCCCCTGCAGAGCCCATGGAGCAACGGATCACCTGCAGGCTAGGAACGTTGGATTAGAACTGGAATGGTCCACCTGGAGCTTCTCACGGTGGGCAGAGAGGGCTTGGGTCACACTGTCCATACATGTTCCTCCATGAACCCTACAAATGTGTGCATGTGTATGGGTCTCTGAGGTCCCTGCAAGCTTCTTCCGTTACACACAGGTGCCCTTGTCCAGAGGTACTCCACTACCTCCTGTGCTCACAAGTGTCACCAGGACAGAGTACACCACAGCCTAGGGTCGCTCATGGCACCTAACTCTGGATGGGCATTTTCAGAGCAGGGTTTGGACACACAAGGCCTGGGTGTCCATCCTTGTCTGGGTTCAACACCCGCAGAGCTGACACCTGTGATACACACCCGTACCCCAGGCAGAAAATCCTGATCCTACCACAAGTCAGGGCCGATCCCAGGTTCAAAGTTCAGACACTGCAGATGCTTGGCTTCTCTTTGCTCGTGTCCCAACCTGGATCTCACTGACCTGCTTCCCCTGGACCCTTCATGATTTTCCCAGGGAGATGCCCAACATGGTAGTATGTGCAAGTGAATTGTGTGCTTATGTTGTGTGTGTTATCAATCAGATCTTCCACTGCATTCAAAAGAGAAGGAGTCATCTGACACCTCAGCTCATGGTAGAACTCTAGAACCTGCCAATTGACTTTGAACTCATCAGTTTGAGGACAATCTGCAGTCACTGGGTTAATTTGTCCTTGTGGTGGAGTTAGTGGAGAACAGATTTGACTGCCATCCTCTTGAATGTGGATGGCATCCTAGTGTCCTTGATTACTGCTGAGTCATCCATTGATGTGTGAAACAATAGATTCCCAGGAAGTTTTGTAGGGTGAGTGACCAGGGTCCAGGTATGAGGTCCTGCCAGTGAGGTCTGGTCAGCGAGTTTGTGGGGTCAAAAGGCAGAAACCATGTGGAGACAGAAGCAGGGTGTACCCCCTGGTGAGGGCAGTGCTGAAAGTTTTGATTATGGGAGATTTGCAAGTGTGGAAGTGTATAGTCTTGGAGGAGGAGATGGAAGGACTTCTTGAATGAAAGATTATAACCCACTGTGAGAACTTGAGATAGCATGAAGGTAACCCAGCTCAGTCATTCTCCTGGAGGCCAGGGGGATGGAAGGAGTGTTTATACTCTAGTATCCAGAGGTGGACGTGTACACAGTGCTGCAGGAAGCATAGGGGAGAGGTGGGAAAGAATGAGCAGGTGGATCCTTCCGATGTTCCTTCCCTTGTTCTGGAACATTCAGTGGTTGTTGAATGACAGTAAAAGTATCCCTCAGAGAAACATCAGGGTGCTTTTCATGACTGCTTTGTCCCCAGATCAAAGGATTCTGTTCACCTTTGAATGTGGTTAAATGTAGAATGGAAAGTATATAAACAAAAATGAGCAAAGACTGGAATTTTTGTTTGAAAGCGAGGATATATACTGAAGGTTATTGAGTGCAACAAAAAAGACAGACAACCTGGCATGGGGGAATATCCTTCAGCTGGGCTCCACAGCTCTAGGCTTCCATGGGTCAGGGAGGGTAAGGGCCTAAGAACACTTTGCAGGGACAACTATCTTCTCTACTGTGCCTCCTTCATGCGTGACTTCTCAACTCAGTCTGCTGTGAGCTCTATATTGGTCAGGTGTCATGGTCAGGTAGCTGCTGGCCGCATACCTGTTGTTGCTCCATTTGGAGGGCTTAGTGGTCTCCATGCCCTGAAGGAGGGGGGAGTCGTCTGCCTTCTAGGTCACTGTCACCATGCCTGGGTAGAAGTCACTCATGAGATATGCCATTGTGTCTTTGTTGGATTGGAGCTCGTCAGAGGATGGTGGGAACTGAGTGACTGAGGGGAAGGGCTTGAGTTGACCTGTGGGGTTCAGGAAAGAACAGGAGTTTAGAGTCTTGGTTTTCCCATAGGGAGCTTTGTCTTCTGTGTGTGAGGAGAGTTCTGACCCTCTATGTCAGGTCAAGACCCTCCATACGGTTAAAGTATCTCCTGGACAGTGGGTTAGGTATTCCTAAAACCACTCTCTGTCAGTTCTAAGAACCCCAGAGCCTTCCTGTCCATAACCTATTTTGAGACCCTCTAGGCTTTGGCCTGCCAAGACAGCAAACCATCAGCTACTTCCTCCTGTCTCCTCCTGACAAGCTCACCTGGTCTATCTGGAGCTGTGTGTCTGTCCCCTGAGCTCTCTGAGTATCCTGTTAGATTCACTCTGGGGGTTTTTCTTACCCAACATGTCTGCTGTACACACTCTTGTTATAACCCAAGGGCTCTGTTTTTACTCAATTCTTTTTTCTCTAGAGCCTCTGCAGTAGGGAGTTTGATCATCTGAGTGAGTGTATCTACCTGTTCTCATCTTTACTTTTTGGATTTCATGTTAAGAATCCCTCTGTCTATGGACTGATCGGTGGCATTTATGCCTTTGATTTGGGTTCATGCCTTGGGATTGGTATACTCAGGAAGTCCTGCCTCTTGGGGTACATCCTACAGAGACCCAATAACCCACCTTCCTGAATTTCATGTCCTTAGATGACTGTCTACTGTCTCCCTTGTGTTTAGAGCCTTCCTCTTCTTCCTCATCCCTGGCTGGGTTTCCAGAGTACCAGGCCAACTCAGGGCTTTCTCTGTGGCAGCCTATTAAATCCCAGGAAGGGCTTTCCACCTCCTAACATTTTCTGTCATGGATCCAAAGTTCCTCAGACCAGGGGAATTGGCCATGAGCCTCTGACTTGAGGTTCCTCAGCTGTGGCATTGAAGGTTGAGAGTCCAATAAATTCTCCCAAGTGTTCACTCCTTCAATTCCCTTCCACCTCCTAACTTTTTCTGTCATGGATCCAAAGTTCCTCAGACCAGGGGAATTGGCCATGAGCCTCTGACTTGAGGTTCCTCAGCTGTGGCATTGAAGGTTGAGAGTCCAGTAAATTCTTCCAAGTGTTCACTCCTTCAATTCCCTTGCTTCCTCTTTCCATAAGATGGGTCCTCAGTTTCCCTTCATAATGACAACTAGGCAGCCGTGACACAGATGGAGAGGATCAGACAGAGTAAATTCTGTTGACTTAATGACCCCCGGTCAGCCAGACATACATGCAGACATACATACAGACAGACATACAAACAAAGAGAGAGACCAACAGGTAGTCTTAGTTGTTCACCCTGTCTACTGTCAGCCTCTAGCTTCAAAGATGAATGGTTGTAGTGACTAGCTGAGGTAGCTAGGTATCTGAACAAGGTGGGCAGAGATTCTTGCCCCAGGGTTTGAGGTCAGGGAGAATGCTTGACCACAGACTGACACAAGATAGAGGGAAAACAACAAATAGTAGAAAATTGACCCAAACCCTGGAGAGCGCAGGCAAGGAGGAGAAAGAAGACACTCACCTAGGGTGGTCAGCCTGGTCCCTTGGCCAAATATCCAACGCTGTGACACAGGATCATAAAAAAACCCCTCCCCTGGCCATCCCCGAGTCCCCACTTGCATCTGTGAATAAGGAAGCTCAGGTCCCTTCTCCAGGGGGTTTCTACTTAGCAGTGAGTCCCAACAGTCCCCAGCATCACTCCATGAATAATGGAATGGTTGACATTTTGTGACTCTGGATGTCACCCTGGAAATTTCCCATCCAAACACAACCCAGACATTGGAATGAGTTTATTGGATCACATTTGTGTCACTTAAGAATGAATTTCCATGGAAATGTATAGGTGGCATCTTCTCTGCAGAATTGATACAACCTGATCTCTTGCTGAGACCATGAGATGAGGGAGAGTGTCCTCCTTCCTGAAGGACAAGTTGTTTTGCCCTAGATTGCTTTGTCCTGGTAATCTTCCCATGTTCCTGTCTGATAAGACAGGGCTCTCAGTTCCACAATCCCTGAGGTGTCACTATTGGATGGCTTGGCCAGTGAGACCTGACTGGACTCCTGGGAAATGTCAGCTCAAATTTACAAGGTGACCTTGGTAGCACCCCTGCCTCACTTCAATGTGGCATCATGTGGTGGCTTCCATTGCTTTATTCAAACGGCAAATATGAGGCAGCATACCAACCATGGTCTCGAAAGAGCACCTCCCACCAAGTCCGTTACACGAGTGGTCTATCCCAGGTCTGGGGCAGGGAGGGGACAGGTGAGGGACAACCTCCTGTGATCTGAGAAATCAAGAACCATGGAGGTCCCCTCTGGTCATGTCAAGGATAACAGGAGCTAACTGAAAAGCTCCTTGTGGGCAAATGTCCATGTTTTGTAGCCACATTTTCACCATGATGAAACAAAGTAACAATGGATCCCCAGGGCAGATCCACTTACATGAAGGAGCTCACCTTGGCCCTCAGTTTAAATGTTCACTTTGTAGGACAACAGCACACCACATGGTCAGTTTGTAAAGAGACGAACAATGTGGAACAACCTACATTTATTCTCTTTGCTGTTTCCTGATACATATCACTGGGTGGAAGAGCGTAGTCCATTTAATGCCCTTTCTCCACGAAAACATCCTTGCCTCCCAAGAAGAAGGTGATGGAAGCATCTGCCCTCCGAGCTTCTTCCCACCTGAAAGATGAAGAGAGTGACCGTCTAACCAGCTAATGCCAATAAAGACTGAGGACCCGACATGAGTGCCTTTTCTGGAAGTCACCAGTCATCCCAGGAACCTTTTTGGCAATGTGCAACCTGAGCCTGGTAAGCCCATTGATGCTAGAACCACTTTGCAGGAAAACAGAGGCTAAGAGCAGCGCTGGACTCCTGCTCGGGGAGGCAGTGGCTGCATCTTGACCATGGGAATGTCCCAGGATCAGCCCTCAGCTCCTGCAACTCCTGCCCTGCAGGATATGTTGGGGCAATTTGGGAGATGACTGCAGGTAGAGCATGTCTATCCCATGTTCGCCAATCACAGTATCAAGTCTTTAATCCTCTTCAAAATTCAATTACAAACCACAAATGAATAGCAGCACCCCCAATTTGTTTTAATATATTCACAGTGTGATTCACAAGTCATTTGATGACAGCCTCACTTAGCTACTTTGATTATCACTAAATTGTTGATTCTTCCACTGATGTTTGCAATGACTTGGAGCATGGCATCTGCCTGGAAATATTTTATAAGGCAGTCGTTTTGTTGTTCTGGCATGTAGGCTTAGCATTACCCCAAAATGGCACTTTCGGGAGACTGAGTGATTGCAACTACCTTTCTTCTGTCTATACATTTTTTTTTTTGTTCAAAGATCTTCATAATGAAAATATACAAGAAAAGACAAAGAAGGGGATGAACCTTGGTGCAGTTCCCAGGGATTGGGTGAACCCAAGCAGTCTACCCAGCAAAGCCACGAAGATGAGGGAGACTGGGAGGACTCTCTCCTGTGGGCATCAACATTCACATTGATGAACTGGGTCATATAGACATTCTGGAATCTCTAAAATTCAATTCCACGCAAGATTGGGGAAGGGGTGGCCATTATCTAGTTCCTAGTGGACGCCTAGTTTTTACCCAATTGTTGACAAAGGCCCCTGTCCCTGCAACTGTGTCCTGCAGCCACCTCATCCCTAATGAGCCAGTGGAGCCTCAGGTTTGGGCATGATGAACTCATAGAGGCAGCCAAGTCCTTTCTCTCTGAGGGGAAAATCACTGTCAGGGACCTGGAAATAGTGTGTGACATCAGGTGTAAGGGCACATGGTGCAGGTGTGGGGGTTTCCGAGCAGTATGATCGCATAGGGGATGGAGTGGTGCCTGCTGGGATGGGAGTTTCTGGGTTACTGAGTCTCTGTGGAAGCTTGACCTTGCCTGTACTCCTAAGTCATGCTCCTCCTGTTCTGTCCTTGTGTGAATCTGCCCTACCTCTAATCCAGAATTCCTTGTGTGGAATGGTGGTTTTCAACCTCTCTCTGTTCCTGCTCAAAATGTGGTCTTGAGTCAAGGTGTCCTTTCCTTCTGTCTTTGCCTCTAGCCAGTGCTGGGCTCCAGAATCCCCTTCATTTCTCCTGATTCTTCTTTAGTCCTCCCCCCAAGTCTCACTGGGCCCTTCTTTGCTCCCAGTGCAAGGAGGTTAGCACCCCAGCGTCTGCCTGCAGGACAACATCCTACTCTGGATCACAGTTCCCATTGATCCAAGGAGCTCACCCAGGGCTCTGGAGAGCTGTAATCTAACTCACCCAAGAGCCTGATGTTAGAATTGTGGACTTTTCATGGCAGAGGTCTCAGCCCCAGGCTGCTTTTAGCTCTGAACCACACCCTGACCCCACAGACCATCTTGTCCCAACATTAGTGATATGAACATCAGAGTCTTGCTGGGAGGAGGGATGAGAAATGAGGGTCTCACACCAGAAACTTCTTCTGACGCTCCCTTTACTCCAGAGATGTGGTTAGACACCAGTGGCACATTAGAGATGCTGGATAATACAGAATCAGCTCTCTGTTGAGGAGATGTAGAATATGGAGAATGTGAGAACCACCTGGTCAAAGCTGATCCCAGGCTGGTGGCTAAGGGTTACAGTGGAGAGTTGGGAAAAAGAAACCTGGGTGAGGAAGACCCCTCCTAGAATGATGTCTGCAGGACATTATTAGACATTTGACCTTGGACTACTAGCCACTGGGTGCCAGGAGTCCCTCACACCTCGGAAAGAACCCAGGGAGATGAAATGGTAAATATGAGATAAAAAGTAAGGAGAGGCAACTGATTTCTGATTGACAACGGGGATATTTATTGAGAATTTATATGGTACGGGGAGAAGGGCTGTATCAACTGGGCTGAGAGAGAGATCCTTCCCCTGGATCCCCAAGCTCTAGGCCCTTGTGTGAGGGCATGACTGGAGCACAAGGACACTGTACAGGGGTCACTGTCTTCTCCACAGAGCTCCCTTTGTGGTGTTACCTGTCAGCTGTAGCTGCTGCCATATGCTCACTGTTCAGGTGTTAGGGTCAGGTAGATGTTGACGCATACTTGTTATGTCTCTGTTTGGAGGGCTTGGTGGGCTCCACACCTTGGATGGCAGGGGTGCAGTCTGCCTTCTAGGTATTCCTCACGATGCCTGGGTAGTAGTCATTCGAGAGACCCAGAGCTGTGGTTTTGCTGTCTTAGAGTTCTTTAGAGGAGAGCTGTGACAGAGTGACTGAGGGGGCAGCCTTGGGCTGAGCTGTGGGGATAAGGTGTGGGCAGGAAGTCAGAGGACTGGTGTCTACCATGGGGCTTCTGATGTTAGTCTTGAAGTGAGTACAAGGCTAAGGTTCAGAAAAGGGACCTCAGGTTGGGCCCTTGCTAGACTGAATTCAGGTCAATGGAGGGTTGGGAAATGCTTCCTCCTGTGGAAGACTCCCTTGTGCCTGACTCCTAAAAAGTTGCAGATATCCTTGGATCTGCTTCTTTATCATTCCTCCTCATTACTCACCAATCCCCACCTCTGTTCCCCCAACCTTGGATGAAACTTACTATGGGACCCCAAATTCCCTCGAGTGTCTGTTCTGGTGTGCCTGTCTGAACATTTCCCGTCAGTTTTTCTGTGCTCATTTGTCTGTTATAATGCTTGCCTGTCTTAGGTCCAGGCTCCTCTCTCACAGGGAGGAGGTTTCTTGCTCACACATCTCCTGCCATCATCATTGCAGCCCCTACCCCGCCTCCCCACAAGGACCCCTCTGGGTGGCCTGGTGGCAGGCATTTCAGTTCCTGGAATTCTCTTCCAGGTATTCCAGTAGGCTGAGGGTTTCTATTTGAGGCCATTTCCCCACCCCCAGTTATTAACCAGTGTTTGTGTCCACTTTATGTTGTTCCCCTGCCATGTGATTTTCTACAAGAACATCTGTTTCTCCAGTGAGCTTTTTTCTGTGTGATAGGCAACTGTACTTGTCCCCTGTCTCTTAAGGAGTCACTTTCATGGGCAACTGCTCTGGTCTTCCTACAGGGGTGCAGTTAATAAGGGTCTACCTTTAGGGTCTATGTGTCCTGAGACCAACTGTGTCCATGGTGTCCTGCCTGGAAAAGGAGGTGGGACATTGCACCCTGGGGCCACCTTCACATAGCGCATTCTTCCTCCATCCCTGTTCCCTTCTCATTTCCTCCTTCATCTCTCCAAATCCCCAGTCAAAGACCTCCCATGACAGTGTGTAAAGCAGCCTCATAACTGTGCCCATGGAGGACAGAACCCCGGGAGACTGAGTTGTTCCCAGAATCCTTCCCATATCCAATGGCCCTGGTGCCCCTGACTCCCATATCTCCAGGACACTGGGACCAGAGATCCTGAAGGAGGGAGTGGACATTAAGAGAACATGGAAGAATTTTCCTGGAGAGAAAGCTTGGGGTCACAGTGAGCTTGAACAGTGGACAGGAAGGAATCTGTAGTATAATCCCTTGCTACTGTGACCAGGAGGGGCCAGGTTAGAGTCAGGGTGGAATGGGTGAGAGTTCAGGAAAAGTGTGGGGAAAGGCACAGACCTCCAACAGGCTTAGACCTAGCTCAGCTGAGACGTAAAATAGAAAAATGTCTCCCCACAGTTCACTCGGAATTCCAAAGAGGGAAAGGGGGACTTACCGAGGACGGTCAGCAGGGTTCATCTTCCAACAGCACACTATGACACAGTCATGCACACAAACCCTCCTGACACCCCACCCAGGCCCTCTCACCAACAGTTGCTCAGGAGCTCTAAGGACAGCCCCCTAGTCATGGAGCAGTTCCGAGAGATGGAGGTTGTGAAGGTGGTCCCTCCTCACAAAAAGTACTCTTTTTTTTTTTGAGTTGCAGTTTCACTCCATTGCACAGACTGGAGTGCAGTGGCCAGTCCCAGCCACCGCAAACTCGACCTGCTGGGCTCCGGTGATCCTTCTGCCTCAGCCTTCCAAGTAGCCAGAATGACAGGCACGCGCTAACACACCCGGCTGATCTTTGATTTATTGTAGAGATGAGGTCTCGCCAAGTTGCCCAGGCGGGTCTCGAACCCGCGGGCTCAGGTAATCCACTCACCTTGGACTCCCAAAGTGCGGGATTACAGGCTGAAACACCGAGCCTGGAAAGAAGTACTCTTTATCCGGGGCTAGAAGTTCATTCTTCCAAGGCTGGGGAGGGAGAGGAGGCATAGCTGCACATTTCATCTGGGGCCTCTACTACATTCTGTCCTGGAAGCGGCTGTAGGTCCAGGCTCAGCTCAATGGGAATGTCACATTGGAGGAAATGAAAAAACTGCTTATGTCACAGGGAAGATGGAGCTGGCACCTGTGAAGAGCTGAGGTCCCGGAAGCTCCTGCATGCCCAGCACGATCCCTGGAGGGATGCCCTCCATGGCAATGGTTATATATAGCAAGCACATGTAGGAAGACATTTTATGTTTGTGAGGACATGTGTATGCTGTGGTCGTGCATGTTTAAATTCTTGAATTCATGTGTGTGTGTACCCAGTCTGTGTGAATTCATGTGTCATGTGTGTATGCATGTTTTTGCTTGTGAATGCCTGTTGTATGTTTATGTGGGTTTATCTCTAAGCTCAGTCCTCCCAGGCTGTACTATTTCAAGTATAGTCATTTCCTGGGTTCATGGGTTCCCCACACAGAGCTCCAAAAATTGGAATGGGTTTCCAGGATTGTCTATGGGATCAGCCCAGAATCTAATTCTTTACTTTCATATCCCCAGCCCTTCTGACCTCGATAGACCACTGGACATTAGGTACTGAGTGTGAGGTCAGTTGTGGACTGACTACTAAGGGATGCAGGAAGAGCAGAGCTGAACTTTGCTCCCCTGGGTCCTAGACTACAACTGAGACACTTTTGACTCATGTGGAGTAGGCGCATCCTGGTTGTGGTATGTAGGATGTGTCCAAGGTACAGATGAGGGTCCAGTCAGTGCCTGCTCTGGGAGGGCTTTCAGTGACAGAGTATTGGGTCCTGAAAAGAAGAAACAGGATTGACTTCGTAGGAGGGAGAGAGACCAAAAGCCCATGGACTTGAGAGGCTTATTCTTGAGAGGGTGGGATATTTTGAGAAGGGTACACTGTCTAGAGTGAGAGCCCTGAGATTATAGGTAGAAAGTCTGTTAACCTAGAGTCCATGGGGACTCAACAGATGTCATCTCATGCAGCAGGACGTGGACATGTACACACAAGAACAGCACGTATGGGAAGTCAGGCAACCCTGGATACTGCTGCCCCGGTGCTCTGTTGTGATATATTCTCTGGTCTTTCAGAGTGTTAGTGAAGTTACCTCCTCAAAACTATCGAAGTCCTTCCCAGGTCTCTTTTCCCACAGGGCTGAACGGAGTCTATTCATCTTTCAGGTTTGTCCAATTCGGATAGAAAATGAGAAAACCAATGACAAGACCAGGTTATCTGATTGCCAGTACTGATATTTACTGAGGGTTTAATATGTGCAGGGAGAAGGCTGGACAACTTTGCATGAGGGGAGATTCTTTTCCTGGGATCCCAAGCTCTAGACCCCTGGGGGCTGAGTGGAGAGGTCTGGGTCCTTTGAACAAGTGCAAGGGCTACTGTCTTCTCCAGGGAGCTCCCTTTGTTTGTGACCTGGCAGCTGTATCTGCTTCTGGATTTCCATTCATAGGATGTCAGGGACAGGTAGTTGGGGGCCGCATAATTCTTGTTGCTCTGTTTGAAGGACTGGTGATCTCCATGCCATGGGTGACAAGGGTGTTGTCTGCTTTCCAGATTACAGTCACGGTACCCATGTAAGTCACTTATGAGACACACCAGTGTGGCCTTAGTGGTTTGCAACTCTCTAGTGATAGTATGAACAGAGGGATTGTGAGGGTGGCCTTGAGCTGAGCTGTGGGGTAGAGAAGGGGCTGAAAGTCAGAAGCCTTGTGTCTATCTGGAGTTTTTGACCTCAGTCTTGATGTGGGTACAGCCCAGTCCAGGCCTTGCTAGACTGAGGTCAGTTCAGCGGATGGTGGGGATATTCACTTTATGAGAGAAGAAGGAATAGAGCCTCAGGACTCAGGAAGAGTCGGGTCTCTTTTGACTGGAGCTTTTCCTACAGTTTCCCACCTCCTCATTACCCACCTGTGCTCTGCTGATACTGACTGGTCTAAGCCCTGGATCTAGCTCTCCTCAGGGAATGTTTCTCTGAACATTACTTTTGGGGGCATTCCACTGGAGCTTTCAGGAAGGTGTCTGTCTGTCCTGTTTCAGAATTTTCTCCTTTGAGGAAGTGGGTTAGTTTTCCACATACACCCTGGTACTCCACAGTAGGCATTACCCTATTTACCCACAGAGACCCCTTGGTAAGCAGGGGATGTCAACCTGAAGCCTGTTTTAGGTAGTCCTGGAGAAAACGGC
Source organism: Carlito syrichta (assembly GCF_000164805.1). Taxonomy (NCBI): domain Eukaryota; kingdom Metazoa; phylum Chordata; class Mammalia; order Primates; family Tarsiidae; genus Carlito; species Carlito syrichta. The sequence goes on from NW_007176233.1 coordinate 48,635, forward strand.
TTTCATGTGTGACATATTTTCTTTGGTAGCCTGGGTCTGAGTTTGTTCCAAGATGTCTCCTTATCAGAAGTTAATCCAGGGATGTGGCTGTCCTAGGGCATATTTCAACCCAGAATGGTCCCTATCACTTTACCTATCAGGAAACTCTCCCTCAGTGTCTACTCTGGGGTCCCTCCTCTAGTGTCCTTGAATACAGCTGTGCCACCCAGTGTCATGAGAAACATTAGACTCCCAGGGGGATTGTAGGGTGAGTGATCAGAGTCCAGGTGTGAGGTCCTGTGAGTGAGGGTTAGAGGGAGGGCCTGTGGGGACAAAATGCAGAAAGCATGGGGAAACAGAAGCAGGGTGTTCCCCTACAGTGAGGGCAGTACTCAAGTTTTGATAGGGGGAGATTTACAAGTGAGGAAGTGTATGGCCTTTGAGCAGGAAATGGAAGGACATCTCAAACGAAAGACAGTGCACATTGTGAGGGCCCAGGATATCAGGCATGGGAGTTAAGTCATTCACCTGGAGACCTGGGGACTGGAAGAGGTGTTTGTCCCCTAGTACCCCGAGGTGGACTTTTGCACAGTGCTGCAGGAAGAACAGGGGAGCGTGGGAAAAACGGGCAGGCCTGGGTCCTCCTGATGGTTTTTGCTTTGCTCTGGAATATACAGTGGTTGTCAAAGACAGTAAAAGTATCCTTCAGAGAAATATCAGGAGTGCTTTTCATGGCTGCTTTGTCCCCAGATCAAAGGATTCTGTTCATGTTTGTATATGGTTAAATGTAGAATGGAAAGTATATAAACAAAAATGAGCAAAGACTTGAGTTTCTGCTTGACAGTGAGGATATTTATTGAGGGTGATTGAGTGCAGGGAGTAAGGCGGACAACGTGGCATGGAGGAAGATCTTCCCCTGGGCTCCCAAGCTCTAAACTCCCTGGGATGGGGGAGGTCCAGGACCTAAGAACACTGTGCAGGGACCACTGTCTTCTCCGTGGTGCTTCCTTCATGCGTGACTTGGCAGGTGTATGAACCCTGACGTCTCCACTCTTCAGGTGATAAGCTCAGATAGCTACTGGCAGCATACTTGTTGTTGCTCTGTTTTGAGGGCATGGTGGTCTCCACACCCTGAGTGACGGGGGATCCGTTTGCCTTCCAGTTCACTGTCAATACACTTGGGTAAAAGTCATTGATGAGACACACCAGTGTGGCTTTGTTGGTTTGGAGCTCCTCAGGGGACGGCGTGAACAGAGTGACTGAGGGGGAGGCCTTGGGTTGACCTGTGAGTGTCAAGGAAGAAAAGGATTTCATTGTCTTGATTTTCTCATGGGAAGCCATAGCCTCTGTGTGTGAAAAGTGTTCTGGCCATCTATGCCAATTCAAGACCCTACATATGGCTAATGTGTCTCTTGGACACTTGGTCAGGTTTTCATAAAAACACTCTTTGTTAGTTCTAAGAACCCCGGAGCCAACCTGCCCATGACCTATTTTGAGCCCTCTAGGCTTGACCTGCTGCTAATCAGTGGGCCTTCAGATACCTCCTTCGGCCTCCTCCTGACTTTCTGATCTGATCTATCTGGAGCTATCTGTCTGTCCCCTGTGCTCTCTGAGTCTCTAGTTAGATTCACTCTGGGGGCTTTTCTTGTACTACATGTCTGCTCTGCACTATCTGGGTCTAACCTAAGGGCTACGTTTTTACTCAATTTTTTCCCCCTGGACCCTCTGATGTAGGGCCTTTGATCTTCTTGTGAGTCTATCTGCCTGTTGTGGTCTTTAGTTGTTGGAGTTCATGTTAAGAGTCCCTCTGTCTATGAACTGATCAGTGACATTTATGCCTTTGTTCTTGGATCATGTCTTGGGATCAGTAAACTCAGGGAATACTGCTTCTTGGGGTATATCTTGCAGAGACCCTGTAGCCCACCTTCCTGAATTCTACATCCTCAGGTAACTGGTCTGCTGACTTCCTTGTGTTCAGAACCTTCCTCTTCTTCCCCCCTGGTTGGGTTTCCTGAGTACAAGGCCAACTCAGGACTTTCTCTGTGACAGCCCATGGTATTCTGGGAAAGTCCTTCCACCTCCTACCTTGTTTCTGTCCTGGATCCAAAGTCCCTCAGCCCAGGGTACATGGCCATGAGCCTCTGACATGTGGCTCACAGCTGTGGCATTCAAAGTTCAGGGTCCAATAAAGTCTCCCAAGTGTTCACACCTTCAATTCACTTGCTCCCTCTTCCATAATATGGGTCATCTGTTTCCCTTCACAGTGTGACCCAGGCAGACAGCACCAGGATGGGGAGTACCAGACAGAGCAAATCCTGGAGACCCAATGACCCTCTGTCACCCAGGCATACATACATAATACATTCATACATACAAACAAAGACACAGAGACATAGGTGCACTCTCTGCAGTTCTCCCTCTCCTCTCTCTGTCTCTGGGGTCAAAGGTGAATGACTGTAGTTACCATCTGAGGCAAGAATGTATCTGAACATGGTGGGGAGAGATTCTTGCCCTAGGGTTTGAGGTCAGGCTGACAGAAGAATGCTTGAGCACAGGCTGACACAAGATACAGAGGAAACAACAAAAAGTAGATAATTGACACAAACCCAAAGGCAGGGAGAAAGCAGGTTAAGAAGACAAACAGGACACTCACCTAGGATTGTCAGTCTGTCTCCTTATCAGAAGTTAATCATGGGATCTAACTGTCCTAGGACACTTTTGTACCTGGAAAGTCCCTGTCAACTTTCCTATCAGAAGACTCTGCCTTCAGGATCTGCTTTGGTGTCCTTCCTCTTTGTTGAGGTGCTGATATGCCAACCTTTGTGCCTTAGAGTCCTGAGAGTTACACTGTCAAAAGCTACGAGGCTTTCCTGGGAGAGGGCGAACCCAAAATCCCGGGGTCACCTTCTCATGCAATATTATTCCTCCATCTCTCTCACACTCCCATTTCTCCCTCCATCTTTTCATGTCTCCAAAGTCCTCTTCTCACATTGTGTAAAGTCTCCCCATAGCTAGAACCCACAGAGGAAAGAACCCAGGAAGGCTGAGCTGTCCCCAGCATCATTCGCAAATTCAGGTTCCTGGTGCTCCCACAGCAGCCCCCTGTTCCACTGGTCTCTGGGGGCCCAGATACTATGAGGGAGAGTGTAGAACATCCCAAGAGTCCAAAGGAGAAGGTCTAAGAAAGAGAGAATGAGAGAGACAGACAGAGAGAGAGAGAGAGAGAGAGACAGAGAGAGAGAGCTATCTTGTGAGCAGGCTGGAAGGGTTAGAGTTGCAGAACCCTGAGAGAGTCAGACCTTGCTGTAGAAAGAAAGGAAAGGAGAAAAACATTTCCACAAAATTTCATCCCGAATCCCCAATGAAAATAGAAAGTGAAGACTCACCAAGGACGGTCAACCGGGTGCCACCGCCAAACAAATCACACAGTGATTCAGCCCCATACAAAAAGCCTCCTGAGACCCCAGCCAGTCAGCCAGCAGCTGCTTGTGAGGCCCAGGGTTCAGCATCCTTTTAACATGGGCTGTTGGATCAGGGGCGTTTGAATGGGTCACCTTCCACACACCAGGCCATTTCTTTCTCCAGGATTTAGAAATTCATTTATCCCCAACATGATAAGGCTTGAGAGGTGTGTAGAACCTTTCCAAACTCACAGCATTCCTGGGATGGGGCTGCATGGCCTGGGTCAGTTGGTGTCCAAATACCACGGAAGAAGAGGTAAGAGAAGTTACAACACAGGGATGATTAATGTGGGACCTATTTGAGGAGCTGTGAATTCTGGAGAGGGTCCTGGATGCCCCCTTATCATCCACTGGAAGTGATGACAGGAAGAGCTTGGAATATGAATTGCGGGGTGTTGGGAAAGTTACATTGACCCAGGGATACTGATCCCACTGCAAGTTCTGAGTTTGAGCACCCCCATCCTAAGCTCCACTGTCGTGAAGATACAGTGTATGATCACCCCTCATGTTCCCTTCCAGAGTCCACAAGCAACAGCATCCCTGGAGCATGGGTGTGCTGGATTAGTGCTGGAATGTCCCAAATGGAGCTTCTCATGTGGTAGAAGGGGCCATGGGTTCCACTGCCAGTACAGTTTCTTCCAGGAACTCTACGAGTTTAGAGGTCCCTTCTTTCCCCTCAAGCTCCTTCTGTTATAAAAAGGCACTCATGTTCATGGATGCTTCACTTCCTCCATGTTCACAAGTGTCACCAGGACTGAGTAGATAATAGCCTGGGAACACACATGGTGCCATACACCAGATGGAATTGTTCAGAGCAGTTCTTGAACACACATTCCTAGGTGTCCATCCTGGTCTGTGCTCATCACCTGCAGAACTCACACCTGTGACACACGCCTGCCACCCTGCCCTCAAAACAGTGTCCCCCACAGGAGGTGTCTCCACTAACGTCTGAGATCTGCCTGTTGCTTGTTTTTAAGGCTCCTCCTGTCTTTTGTCTCATTCTCAGCCAGAACAAATAATCCTGTCCCTCCTCCATGTCAAGGCCTGCCCCACAGGTCCAAAGCTCAGGGACTGCAGATCCCTGGATTCTCTTGGCTCCTGTCCCAACCTGAGTCTTACTACACTGCCTTCCACCTGAGCCCTTCCTGATCTACCCTGGAAGACTGCCAACCAAAATGTTCGTGTGCACAGGAGATTTGTGTGTGTATGGGTGTTAAAGGTCAGACCCCCAATGCTTTCTTAAGAGCAGGAGTCAGCTGACTCCCAAGGTAGAACTGCGAAACTTGTCACTGACTTTGAACTCATCAGCCTGTGGGGAACTTGTGGTCACTGGGATATTAAGTCCTTGTGAAGGAATTAGTGAAGAACAGAGTTGATTGCTGTCCCCCAGTGTCCTTTAATATAGCTAGTCCACTTAGTGATACGTATAACAATATGCTTCAAAGGGATTTTATGGAGTGTTATCAGGGTCCAGGTGTGAGTTTCAATCATTGAGAACCACAAGGAGGGCTTGTGGGGGCAGAGGTCAGGGGTCATGAGGAGACAGGTACAGGGCAGGTCCCTTTTGAAAGGGTGGAACTATAAATTTTGATGGGGAGAGAAATATAAGTGTAGAAATGTGTTTAGCCTTGGAGGGGGAGATGGAAGGACACCTTGAAAGAAGGATCATGTCGACTCTGAGTACTCAGGATAACTGTGAAGAAAACTCAGACATTATTCTGGGGCCACTGGGGTGGAGGGAATGTTTGTCCTCCTGTATCCACATGGGAACTTTTGCACAGTGTCTCAGGAAGCACAGGGTGAAGTGGGAAAGAATGGGCAGGAATGGGTCCTTCTGACGGTCTTTCCCTGGAAATATTCTCTGGAACATTCAGTGGGGGTAAGGGGACAGAAAGTATCCCTCAGAGAATTATCTGGGTGTTTTTCCTGGATGCTTTGTAACTAGATCAAAGGGTTCCTTTCAGTTTTGAGAATGGTTAAATGCAGAATGGAAAATGTGTAAACAAAAATGAGCAAAGACTAGAACTTCTGATTGACAATGAAGATATTTATTGAGGGTTTATTGGGTGCAGAGAGAAGGGTTGATGACATGGCATGGAGGGGGACCCTTCCCCTAGTCTTCCAAGGTCTAAGATTCCATGGGTTGGGGGAAGGCCAGGGCCAAAGACTCTGCTCAGGGGCAACTATCTTCTCAATGGTGCTCCCATTGTGTGTGACCTGGCAGCTGTGGCTACTTCTAGACTTATTCAGGTTAGGTGTCATGGTTAGGTAGCTGCTGGCTGCATACTTTTTGTTGCAGTTTTGAGGGTTGGGTGGTCTCCACGCTGTGAGTGATAGGGGTGCTGTCTACCTTACAGGTCACAACTATGGTGCCTGATAGAAGTTGTTCATTAGACACACCAGTGAGACCTTGCTGATTTGAATCACCTCAGATTATTGCATAAACAGAGTGAACTAGAGGGCACCTAGGGGCTGACCTCCAGGGTTGGTAGGGGCAGGAGTTTAGATGCCTTATGTCCACCTGGGTCTCCATTCTTCAATCTTGAGTTGGGTACTGGCAAGGTCAGGAAACTTGCTACAGGAGGGTGGGGATACTCTCCTTCTGACAGAAGAGCCAGAAGGCCCAAGGACAGAGGAAAGTCAAGTCTCTTCTGGCTGAGCTTCTCCTACAGGTTCCCAACTACTACTGTGCTCTTCTGATACTGGCTTGTCTAAGCCCTGGGACCCAAATTTCCTAAAGGAAATTCTCTGCCTGATTTTCTCCATTGGGAGCACTCCTTTGGGTCTGTTCAGAATGGTGTTAATCTGTTTTGTCTTCAGAATTTGCTCCCATTAGGTGAGGGGATATGTTGCCTATGTCCCCTGGTACCCCCACTGCAAATCCCACTCCATCTATCCACAAAGACCCCTTCTGTGCAGGGGTATAAAGCTGAGGCCTGTTCCTGGGGAGTCCATGAAATTGTGGGCTTCCATCTATAAAATATTCCGTGTTTGGAGGCTGGTCCTGTGCTGGTTCCTAGTTGTTTTTTTATCATAAATTATACTGGGAATCTACCTGTGCTAGTACATTTTTCTACCTGGCGAGTTCCCTCTCACCTATACCTGTCAGGAGTCCCTTACCTCAGCATCGGCTTTTGGGTCACTCCTTATAGTTGGTATGTGATGTGCTACCCTTTGTGCCTGAGAGTTCTGACCCACACTGTCAAAGTCTACCTAACTGTCCTGGGGAAAAGGAGGGACCCAGCTTCTGGGATCACTTTTCACAGGACATTCTTCCTTCATCTCTGTCCCCCTCTCATTTTCACCTCCATTTCTCCATTTCTCCAGTCAAAGGCCTCTCCTAATGCTGCATAAAGCCACCCTATAGCAGACACCCACAGAGGACTGACTCGAAGAGGCTTAGATGTCTCCAGCATCCTTCACAAGATCATGGCCCTTGTGTACCATACAAAGCCCCTTGTTCTGCTCATTTCTTGGGGCCTGGAGACTCTGAGGGTAGGTGTTTAACATCCCTGTGCCCAGAGGAGAATGTCTCCCAAAGAGAGAGCGATAGATAGTGGGTTTCCCTGTGCAGGGAGCAAGAAGGTATCACTGGGATGATCTTTTCTTGTCCTGACCACATGTCTGAAAAGATTAGACAGGTTCAAAGAATTAGGGTTGCAGAACCCAGAAAAATTCCGACCCTTGCCCTAGACATAACAGAAAAGAGAAAAACATTTTCCCCAATTTCACACTGAATTCAAAAAGAAAGGTGAGACACTCTGAGAATGGTCATCCTAGTGCCTCTGGCAGACACATAACACCATCATTCAGCCCTGAACAAAAACCCTTCTGACATGACACCCCACTCATTTCCTCTGCAGCTGCTTAGGAGGCCCCGAATCCAGCTACTTTTTCAAATAGCCAGGTGGAATCTGGGGTTCGTGAATGGGTCATCACTCACAGACCTGACCATCTCTGTCTTCAGTACTTAAAAATTCATTGACTACCATCACACAAATGGTTGACAGATGTGTGTGTAATTCGTTTTCCAGCTCCCTGCATTCCTGGGAGGGGACTGCATGGCCTGGGTCAGCAGGTGTCTGATTGTCACAGAGGAGAGTGTGAGAGAAGTTAAAATACCGGGATGAGGAGGCTGGAAAAGCTTTGAGGATCTGGGAATTGTGAAGAGGATCCTTGATGCCCCCATATCCTCCACAATGGAGGTCATGTTGGAATGGGAATTACAGAAGTATGGATAGAATTACTTGGACCCCACAGACGCAGATCCCAATACAAGCTCTGGGTGTGAGTGATCCCATCCTACACTCAACTGTCATGAAGATGCAGTGTGTGGTTACTGCTCATGTTTCCCTCCAGAAACTATTCAGCTGCTGACGCCCTGCATGCTGGGAGTGCTAGATTAGAGCTGGAATATTCCACAAGGAACTTCACATAGTGGCAGAGAGATCTTGGGTCCCACTATCAGTACATTTTCCTCCATGAATCCAACAAAAGTTTTTGCTTGAGTCTCTGCTGTCCCGGGCAGCTCCTTCCATTACACACAGGTGCCCTTGTCCATAGGTACTCCACAGCCTCCTGTGCTCACAAGTGTCACCAGGACAGTACACCACAGCCCAGGGTCACTCACGGCACTTAACCCTGGATGGGCATTTCAGAGCAGGGCTTGGGTGTCCATCCTTGTCTGGGTTCAACACCTGCAGAGTTGACACTTGTGATACACATCTCTCACCCTGCCCTATTCGTCCGTGTCCCACACAGAGGGTGCTTCTGCTGACCTCTGGGATCTGTCTGCTCCTCTTTTTCCAGAATCCTTTCTTTCAGGCTCCACTTGTCTCCTGTTCCACTCTTGGCCCAGACTGAAAATCCTGCTGCTATCCCATGTCAGGACCGATTCCAGGCCCAAACTCATTGTTTACAAATGCTTGGATTCTCTTTGTTTGTGTCCTAACCTGTGTCTCACTGACTTGCTTCCTCTGGACCCTTCTTGATCTTCCCAGGGAGATGCCCAACATGTATATGCTGGTGATTTGTTTGACTATGTTGTGTATGTGTGTTATCAATCAGCTCTCCCTCTGATCTCTTAGAGTGGAGGAACCAGCTGATACCTAAGCTCATGGTAGAAGCCCAGAAACTGCCAACTGAATTTGAACTTATCAGTTTGGTGGCAATCTGCAGCCACTAGGACATTATATCCTTGTGGTGAAGTCAGTGGAGAGTACAGCTGATTGCTGTCTACTAGTGTCCTTGAATACCGCTGGCCCACACATTGCCGTGTGAATCAATAGTCTCCCAGGTGGTTCTAAGGGTGAGTGACCAGGGTCTAGGGTGAGGTCATGTCAGTGTTGGCTAGTCATAGGGTCTGTGGAGGAAAAGGCAGAAACCATGGGGAAACATAGGAAGTGTGTACCCCTATGGTAAGGGCAGTGCTCAAGGTTTTGATTGGGGGAGATTTATCAGTGTGGAAGTATATAGCCTTGGAGGAAGAGATGGAAGCACACCTTGAATGAAAGACGATGCCCACTGTGAGGGCCCAAGATGACAGGAAAGGGAACTCAGCCATTCTTCTGGGGGCCAGGGAAATGGAAGGAGTGTTTGTCCCTTAGTGTCCAGAGGTGGACGTGTACACAGTACTGCAGGAAGCACAAGGGTGAGGTGGGAAAGGATGGGCATGCAGGTCCTTCTGATGGTCTTTCCCTTGTTCTGGAACATTCAGTGGTTGTCGAATAACAGTAAAAGTATCCGTCAGAGAAACATCAAGGTGCTTTTCATGGATGCTTTATCCCCAGATCAAAATATACTGTTCACCTTTGAATATGGTTAAATGTAGAACACAAAGTATATAAACAAAAATGAGAAAAGACTCGAATTTCTGATTGACAATGATGATATTTATTGAGAGTTATTGAGTGAAGAGAGAAAGACAGACAATCTGGCATGTCTGAAAACCATCCCACTGGGTTCCCAAGCTCTAGGCTTCTTTGGGTTGGAGGAGGACCAAGGCCTAAAAATACTGTGCAGGGACCACTGTCTTCTCCACTTTGTGTTCTTCATGGGAGACTTCACAACTCAATCTGCAGTGAGCTCTATATTGGTCAGGGGTCATGGTCAGGTAGATGCTGGCCGCATACCTGTTGTTGCTCTGTTTGGAGGGTTTGGTGGTCTGCACACCCTGGTGATGGGTGAGCCATCTGCCTTCCTCGCCCGGCTAGAAGTCGCTCATGAGACATGTCATTGAGGCTTTGTTGGTTAGGAGCTCCTCAGAGGATGACAGGAACAGAGTGACTGAGGAGGCGGTCTTGGGTTGACCTATGAAGGTCAGCGAAGAAAAGGAGTTCAGAGTCTTGGGTTCCACATGGAAAGCTTTGGATTCTGTGTGTAAGGTGGTTCTGGCCCTCTGTGCCAGTTCAAGACCCTTCATATGGTACAAAGTGTCTCCAAGACAGTGGGTCAGGTATCCTAAAACCACACTCTGTCAGTTCTAAGAACACTGTTGGCTGCCTCCCATGACCTATTTTGAGACAATTTAGAATTTGGCCTCCTGCACAGATAGTGGGCCCTCAGCTGCTTCCTCCTGCCTCCTCTTGACATGCTGACTCGGTCTATCTGGAGCTGTGTGTCTTCCCCTAAGTTCTCTGAGTCTCCTGTTGATTCATTCTGGGGGCTTTTCTTACCCAACATGTCTGCTGTGCACACCTTTGGTCTAACCCGAGGGCTCTGTTTTTACTCAATTCTTTCTTCCCTGGAGTCTCTGCAGTAGAATCTTTGGTCATCTGAGTAAGTCTATCTGCCTATCTAATCTTTAGTTGTTGGAGTTCATGTTAAGAGTTTAAGGACTGATTGGTGGCATTTATGTCTTTGATCTTGGGATAGTGCCTTGGGATCAGTAAACTCAGGGCATCCTGCTTTTGGGGTATGTCATGCAGAGACTCAGTAACCCGCCTTCCTGAATTCCACACCCATAGATGACTTCTGTAGTGACTCCCTTGTGTTAACAGCCTTCCTATCCGTCCTCCCTTCTGGCTGGGTTTTCTGAGTACAAGGCAGCTCAGGGCTTTCTCTGTAGCAGCCCATGGAAATCTGGGGAGGCCCTTCTATCTCCTACCTTGTTTCTGTCCTGGCTCCAAAGTCCCTCAACTCAGGGGACTTGGCCATGAACCTCAGATCTGTGGTTCCCCAGCTATGACACTGACAGTACAAGACCCAATAAATTCTCCCAAGCAGTCACTCCTTCAATTCCCTTTCTCCCTCTTCCCATAAGATAGGTCTTCAGTTTTCATTCATAAGGTGAAACAAGCAGAAAGGGCCCAGATGGGGAGAACCAGACAGAGCAAATCCTGGAGACCCAATGACCCCCTCCCTGTCAGCCAGGCATACATACATACATACATACATACATACATACATACATACAAAGAGACAGAGAGACAGAGGAGTAGTCTCAGCAGTTCAACCTTTCCATCCCAGCCTCTAGGGTCAAAGGTGGAAGCCTGTGGAGACCAGTTGAGGCAAGAAGGTATCTGAAAAGGGTGGAGAGAGATTCTTTCCCTAGGGTTTGAGATCAGGAAGAATGCTTGACCACAGGCTGACACAAGATAGAGAGAAAACAAGAAATAGTATAAAATTGACCCAAACCCTAAAGAGAGCAGGGAAGGAGGAGAAAGATGACACTCACCTAGAATGGTCAGCCTTTTCCTTTCACCAAACAGCCAACACTGTAACACAGGCTCATACAAAAAGCATTCCCTTGGCATGCCCCACTTTCCACCTGCAGCTGCAAAATGAAATGGCTCCTCTCCCCGGGGATGTCTACTTAGCAGAGAGTCCCAACAGTACCCATCCCCACATCATGAATAATGGAATGAGTGAAATTGTGTGACTCTGGATTTCATCGTGGAAATCTAAACTCCTGAGTGTTGTCAGTGTGTTGACTTTGATTTTCCATCTAAGCATCACCCAGGCATTGGAATGAGTTTATTGGAGGGCATTTGTGTCACCCAGGAATGAATTTCCATGCAAATGGATAGATGATGGCATCTTCTCTGCAGAACTGATACAATTCTGATCTCTTGCTGAGACCATGGGGTGAGAGAGGGTGTCCTCCTTCCTGAAGGGCAAGTCCTCTTGCCCTGGACTGCTTAGTCCCGGGAACCTTCCCCTGACCCTGACTTTGACTCCAGAGCTCCCAGGCCCACCTTTTCTGGGGTGACCTTGTTGGATGGGCCTGACCAGTGAGGCTTAACTAAACTCCTGGGAAATGCCAGCTTAATCTTACAAAGCGACTTTGGTAGAACCCCTGCCTTGTTTAAATTTGGCATCATGTTTTCAGGGTCATATGGGATGGTGGCCTCCATTGCTTTATTAAAATTGAGGATATGAGCCAGCATGCCAAAAATGGTGTCAAAAGACCACCTCCCAGCAAAGTCCAGGGGTAATTGGCCCCTTCTAGGCCTGAACCAGGGAAAAGACTCGTGAGGGAGAACCTCTCATGATCTGAGAAACCAAGAACCATGCAGGTCCCCTTTGGTTGTCAGCGATCACAGGAGCTGCCTGAAAAGTTTCCTTGTGGGCAACGGTCCATGTTTTGCAGCTGCATTGTCACCATCGTGAAACACAGTAACAATGAATGCCAAGGGCAGATCCACTTACATGATGGAGCTCACCTTAGCTCTCACTTTAAATGTTCACTCTGTAGGATAGCAGCACACCAGATGGCCAGTTTGTAAAGAGTTGAACAATGTGGAACCATCTACATTTACTCTCTTTCCTATTTCCCTATGTGCTTTCTTGCCCTTCTCCACACAAACACCGCCACCTCCCAAGAAGAAGGTGATGGGAGCATTCGCTCTCCAAACTTCTTCACATCCAAAATATGAAGGAACTGACCATCCAACCAGCTAACACCAATAAAGAATGAGGACCCGACATGAGAGCGTTTTTTGGAAGTCGCCAGTCATTCCGGGAACATATTTGGCAGTGTCCAGCCTGAGACCAGTAAGCTGTGATGCTAAAACAACTTTGCAGGAAAGCAGAGCCTAAGAGCAGCACTGGACTCCTACAGGGGTGGGGGGCAGTGGCTGCATCTCGACCCTGGGAAGGTATCAGGACCAACCCTAAGTTCCTGCAATTTCTGCCCTGCAGGATATGTTGGGGCGATTTGGCAGATTACTCCAGGTGGAGCAGGTCTACCTAATAATCACCAATCACAGTATCAAGTCTTTAATCCTCAGCAAAACTCAATTACAAACCACAGATGAACAGCAGCACCCCCAATATCCACAGTATGATTCACAAGGCATTTGATGAGAGCCTCACTAGCTGTTTTGATTATTATTAAATTGTTTATTCTTCCACTGAGGTTTGCAATGACTTGGAGTGATATGAACATCAGAGTCTTGCTGGGAGGAGGGATGAGACACCAGGACCTCACACCAGGGACTTCTTCTGGCACTCCCTTTACTCCAGAGATGTGTCTAGACACCAATGGCACATTAGAGATGCTGGATGATATATTGTTAGGCCTCTGTTGAGAGGATGTAGAATCTGGAGAATGTGAGACCCACCTGGTCCAAGATATGCCAGGCTAACTCTCTGTGTGGAGAGTTTGGAAAAAGAAATCTGGTTGAGTAAGACCCCTCCTAGAATGATGTCTGCAGGAGCATATTATTATTTGACCTTGGGCTACTAGCCCCTGGGTGCCAGTAGACCCCACACTGCAGAAAGAATCCAGGGAGATTACAAAGTAAACATGAGGTAAAAAATAATGAGAGGCAAAGGATTTCTGATTGAAAATGAGGATATTTGTTGAGGGTTTATAGGGTGTGGAGAGTCGGACTCTATCAATTGGAGTTAGAGAGAGATACTTCCCCGGATTCCCAAGCTCTAGGCTCCAGTGTGGGGGCAGAAATGGGGCCTAAAGACACCGTGCACGGGCCACTGTCTTCTCCACAGTCCTCTCTTTGTGCGTTACCTGGCAGCTATAGTTGCTGCACGATGACCACTGTTCAGGTGTCAGGGGCAGGTAGCTGCTGACCACATACTTGTCTTTTCTCTGTTTGGAGGACTTGGTGGCCTCCACACCTTGGGTGGCAGGGTTGCTGTCTGCCTTCCAGGTCACCGTCATGATGCCTAGGTAGCAGTCACTTGTTAGTCCCAGAGGTTTGATCTTGCTGTCTTGGAGCTCTTTAGAGGAGAGCTGTGACAGAGTGACTAGGAGGCAGCCTTGGGCTGACCTGTGGGGAATGGGGGGGGGGGTGGCGGGAGGTCAGAGGAATGATGTCTATCATGGGGCTTCTGATGTCAGTCTTGAAATGGGTACAGGGCTAATGTTCAGAACAGGTACCTCTGGCTGGACCCTTGCTAGACTGAGGTCAGGTCAATGGAGCATTGGGAAACTCACTTTCCTGTGTAAGATTCCCTTGTGCCCAACTCTTAAAAGTTACAGGAGTCCTTGGATCTGCTTCTTTATCATTATTGCTCATCACTCACCAATCCCCGCCACTGTACCCCCAAACTTGGGTGAAACTGACTATGGGACACCAAATCCCCTCGAGTTTCTGTCTGTCCTGGTGTGTCTGTCTGAACATCTCCCATTAGTTTTTCTGTGCTCATTTGTTTGTGAAAATGTTTGCCTACTTTGGTCCAGGCTCTTCTCTCTCACAGGGAGGCAGTTTCTTGCCCACACACCTCCTGCCCCATCCATGCAGTCCCTGCCCTGCCTTCCCACAAGGACTCCTCTGGACTGCCTGGTGGAAGGGGTTTCAGTATCTGGGATTTGATTCCAGGTGGTCCAGTAGACTGTGGATTTCTAGTGAGGCCCTTTCCACAGTCCCAGTTATTAACCTAGGTTTGTTTCTACTCTATGGGATTCCACTGCCATGGGAATTTCTATAAAAGCATCTGTTTCTCCAGTGAGCTTTTTGTTTCTGTGTAATAGGCAACTGTCTTGGTCACCTGTCTCTAGGTGAGATTTACAAGTTTGAAAATGTATAGCCTTTGAGGAGGAGGTGGATGGACATCTTGAACGAAAGATGATGCCCACTGTTAGGGTCCTAGATAACAGGGAAGGGAGTTCAGCCATTCTCCCAGGGACCAGTGGAATGGAAGGAGAGTTTGCCCCTAGTACCCGGAAGTGGACTTATACACAGTGGGGCAGCGATGACAGGGGAGAGGTGGGAAACCATGGGCAGGCCTGGGTCCTTCTGATGGTCTTTCCCTTGGTTTGGAACATTCAGTGGTTGTTGAATAGCAGTAAAATATCCCGCAGAGAAACAGTGGGTTGCTTATCATGGCTGCTTTGTCCCCACATCAAGGGATTCTGTTCACCTTTGAATACGGTTAAATGTAGAATGGAAAGTATATAAACAAAAATGAACAAAGACTGGAATTTCTGCTTAACAATGAGGACATTTATTGAGGGTTTTTGTGTGCAGGGAGAAAGGTTGGCAACCTGGCCTGGGCAAGGACCCTTCCCCTGATCTCCCAAGCTCTAGGCTTCCATGGGTCAGTGGAGGACCAGGGTCTAAGAACACTGTGCAGGGACCACTGTCTTCTCCACGGTGCTTCCTTCATGCATGACGTGGCAGCTGTATGTATCATGACGTCTCCACTGTCATGTTGTCAGATAACAAATCAGATAGCTGCTGGCTGCATACTTGTTGTGGCCCTGTTTGGAGGACTTGGTGGTCTCAATGCCCTGAGTGATAGCTAGTCGTCTGTCTTCCAGGCCACTGTAATCGTGTCTGGGTAGAAGTCATTGACAAGACACACCAGTGTGGCTTTGTTGGTTTTGAGCTCCTCAGAGGATGGTGGGAAGAGAGTGACTGAGAGGGCAGTCTTGGACTGACCTGTGGGGGTTAGGGAAGAATAGAAGTTCAGTCTTTGTTTTCCCATGGATAGCTTTGGCCTCTGTATGTGAGGCAGGGCCTGCCAATGTATGCCACTTCAAGACCCTTCATATGTGTCAATGTGTCTCATGAACAGTGGGTCAGGTGTTCCTGACCCAGGTGGTCAGGTGTTCTCTGTCAGTTCTAAGAACCTGGGAGCCTACCTGCCCATGGCCAAGAGGTTTTGAGACCCTCTAGGTTTGGCCTCCTGCACAGACAGCAGGCCCCAGCCACCTCCTGCTGCCTACTCCCAACATCCTAACCTGGTCTATCTGGAGCTATCTGTCTGTCCCCTGAGAACTCAGGGTCTCCTGTTAGATTCAGTCTGGTGACTTTTTTTACTCAACATGTCTGTAGTGCATGTTCTGGGCGTAACCTACGGGTTCTGTTTTGATCCAATTCTTTTGTCCCTGGAGTCTCTGCAGTAGTGCCTTTGATCATCTGAGTAAGTCTATCAGCTTGACCTGGTCTTTAGTTGTTGGAGTTAATGTTAAGAGTCCCTCTGTCTACGGATTGATTGGTGGCATTTATATCTTTGATCTCAGGTTCATGCCTTGGGATCAGTAAACTCAAGGAATTCTGCTTCTTGGGGTACATTCTACAGAGACCCAGTAACCCACCTTCTTGAATTCCACATCTTTAGATGACTTCTCTACTGACTCTCTTGTTTTCAGATCCTTCCTCTCCTTCTTCCCTCTTGTCTCGGTTTCCTGAGTACAAGACAACTCAGGAATTTCTCTATGGCAGCCTATGGAAACCTGGAGAGCCCCTACCAATTCCTACTTTTTCCTGTTCTGTCAGGGTCCAATAATTTTCCTATGTGGTCACTCCTTCAATTCCCTTTCTCCTATTTCCCATAAGATAGGTCCTCTGTTTTCCTTCATAATGTAAACCAGGCAGATTGGTGCCAGATGAGCAGGAGTAGACAGAGCAAATCCTGGAGACCCAAGGCTCCCTGACAACGAGACATCCATCCTTCCTTCCATCCATTCATCCATCCATCCATCCATCCATCCATCCATCCATCCATCCAGTCAATGCATCCATCCATACATACAAACAAAGGTAAGAGTAGTCTCAATTGTTCACCCTGTCCACTCCTGGCCTCTAGGGTCAAAGGTGAAGGGTTGTAGTGACCATCTGAGGAATGTAGGTATCTGAGTGGGTGGGGAGAGATTCCTGTCCCAGGGTTTGAGGTCTGGGAGAATGCTTGACCACAGTCTGACAGAAGATGGAGAGAAAACAACAAATAGTAGAAAATTGAACCAAACCCTGGAGAGGACAGGGAAGGAGGAGAAAGAAGCCACTCACCTAAGATAGTTACCCTGTCCCCTTTTAAGAAGCTAATCCTGAGATCTAGCTGTCCTGGAACATCTTTCTATCCACAGAGGCCCTGTCACTTTGCCTATCAGGTGTCCCTTCCTTCAGCGTCCCATTTGGGGTCCCTCATCTTCATTGGGATGCAGATATGACAGCCTTTGTGCCTTAGAATCCTGAGAGCAACACTGCCAAAAGCAACCGGCCTGTCCTGGGGGAGGGAAATCACAGCACCAAGGGGTCACCTTCTCACAGAACATTCTCCTTGCATCTCTGTCACTCTCCCATTTCTACCTCCTCTCCATGTGTACAGTCAAAGGCCTCTCCTCCCACCGTGTAAAGCCTCCCCATAGCTGGAACCAACAGATGAAAGAATACTGGAAGGGTGTCTTGTCCCCAACATCCTTCCCACATTCATGACCCTGATTTTCCAACCCAAGCTCCCTGTTTACTGGTCCTTGGGGGCCTGGATATTCTGATGGAGGGAGAAGAATATCCCAAGAGTCTAAAGGAGAATATCTGGGGGGAAGAGAGAGAGATCCTGTGAGCAGACTGGAGGGGTTATGGCTGAAGACCCCAGAGAGATGCAGAAAAATGCCCTAGAATGAAAGAAGAAAACCATTTCCCCAAAATTTCATCCTGAATTCCCAATGAAGATAGAAAGGGAAGACTCATCAAGGACCATCAACTGGTTACTATGGCCACAGAAAACACACCATGATTCAGCTCCACACACAAAACCTCTTGAGACCCTCCCAGTCCCCCACAGCTGCTCATAAGGCCCAGCGTTCAGCCTCCTTTTCACAGGGGCAGGTGGAATCAAGGGAGGTTGAATGGGTTGCCTCCCTCACACCAGCCCATCTTTTTCTCCATGGTTTCTAAATCCATTTATCACCATCATGATAAGAGTTGAGAGGTGTGTATAATACTTTCCATACCCACTGCATTCTTGAGAGGGGGCTGCATGGCTTGGATCAGCTGTTGCCCAAGTACCATGGGGAAAGAGGTAAGAGAAGTTGCAACACAGGGATGATGAATTTGAGACCTATTTGAGGAGCTGGGAAGTGTAGGGAGGGTCCTGGATGCCCTCATATTAGCCCCTGGAAGTCATGACAGGAAGGGGTTGGAATAGGAATTGCGAGGGAATAGGAATTAATCCAACAACAGCTCCCTGTTTACTGGTCTGGGGGCCCAGATAGTCTGATGGAGGGAGTAGAAAATCCCAAGAGTTCAAAGGCTCAAAAAAGAATGTCTTAGAGAGAGAGAGGAGGAGGAGGAGGAGGAGGAGGAGAGAGAGAGAGACAGAGAGCTCCTGTGAGCAGGCTGGAGGGGTTATGGTTGAAGACCCCAGAGAGATTCAGACCCTTGTGGGGAGAGTTCCACTGTCCCAGGGATACTGATCCAACTGCAAGTTCTGAGTTTGAGCTCCCCCATTCTAAGCTCCACTTTCCTGAAGATATAGTGTATGATCACCCCTCATGTTGCCCTCCAGAGTCCACAAAGCAGCAGCATCCCTAAAGTATAGGAGTGCTGGATTAGTGCTTGAATGGCCGACATAGAGCTCCTCATGTTGCAGGAAGGATCATGGGTTCCATTGCCAGTAGAGTTTCTTCCAGGATCTCTTTGAGTGGAGAGGTCTCTCCTGTCCCCTCAAGCTCCATCGAGTACACACAGGCACTCATGTCCATGGGTGCTACACAGCCTCCTGTATTCTGAAGTGTCACCCGGACTGAGTACACAACAGCGTGGGGACACACATGGCATGCTACACTGGATGGGCATATTCAGAGCAATGCTTGAACACACAGGGCCTAGGTCTCCATCCTGTCTGGGCACATCACCTGTAGAGCTTACACCTGTGAAACACAGCTGCAACCCTGCCCTTGTAACAGTTTTCCCCACAGGAGGTGCCTCCACTAAACTCTGAGATCTGCCTGTTGCTTATATCCCTCCCTCCTGTCTCCTGTCTCACTCTTGACCAGGACAAAAAATTATACCCCTCCTCCTTGTCTGTGAGAGTCCCACAGGCACAAACTCAGGAACTGCAGATCCCTGGCTTCTCTTTGTTCGTGTGCCAACCTGAGTCCCACTGCAGTGTCTTCCAGCTGAGCCTTTCCTGATCCTCCCAGGGAGATTGCCAACAAACATGGACATGTGCACAGGTGATTTGTGTGTAGGTGTGTGTTAAAGATCAGATCCCCCAATGCATTCTTAGAAGAGAATTCAGCTGATCATAGCTCCACTGTCCTGAAGATATAGTATGGAACTGTGTAACTTGTCACTGACTTTAAACTCATCAGCCTGTTGACAACTTGTTGTCACTGGGATATTACATCCTTATGATGGAATCAGTGAAGAGCAGAACTGATCGATGCCCCTGAGTGCCCTTGAAAAGAGCTAGTCAATTAGTGATTTGTATAAAAATAGACTTTGAGGAAGTTTTGTGAAATTAGTGATCAGGTTCCATGTGTGAGTTTCAGTCATTGAGAAGGCCTGTGGGGCAGAGGTAAAGGGGTCATGGGGAGAAAGGAGCAGGGTGAGTCCCTATTGAAAGGACAGAACTCTAGATTTTGATGGGTGAGATTTACAAGCAGAGAAGTGCATATCGCCTTGGAGGAAGAGATGGAAAGACACCTGGAAAGAAGGATCATGTCCACTGTGAGGTCTCAGGATAATTGAGAAGAAAACTCAGACATTATCGTGGGGTTCGGAAATGGAAGGCATGTTTGTACCCCTGTAGCCAGAGGAGGTCTTGTGCACAGTATTTCAGGAATTACAGGGAGAAGTGGGAAAGAATTGGCAGGTTTGGTTACTTCTGAGGGTATTTCCTGGGAAAAATTCACTGGAATAGTCAGTGGGGGTAGGATGACAGAAATAATCCCTCCAGATAACACCAGGGTACTTCCCTGGCTGCTTTGTCACGAGATCAAGAGGTTCCTTTCACTTTTGAGGAGTGTTAAATGTAGAATGGAATGTGTAAGCAAAAATGTGCGAAGACTGGAATTTCTGATTGACAATGAGGATATATTTATTGAGGGTTTATTGGGTGCAGGGAGAAGGGTTGATGTCTTGGCATGGGTGGAGACACTTTCCCTGGGCTGCCAAGCTCCAAGATTCCTTGGGTGGGGGAGGGCAAAGAAAACTGTACAGGGGCAACTCTCTTCTCTACAGTGCTCCCAATGTGTGTGACACGGCAGCGGTAGCTGCTGCTAGCTTTGTACACGTCGGGTGTCATGGTCTGGTTGCTGCTGGCTACGTACTTGTTGTTGCTTTGTTCAGAGGACTAGGTGGTCGCCCTGCTCTGAATTTTGGGGGTGCTGTGTGTCTTACAGGTCACAGACACGGTGACTGATAGAAGTCACTCATGAGACACACCAGTGTGGTCTTGTTGGTTTGAATCTCCTCAGAAGAGTGAACAGAGTGGATGAGGGGCCGGTCTTTGGAATAACCTGTGCAGTTGGGGAAGGGAAGCAGGTTTGATGCCTGGTATCCACCTGGGCCTTCCGACCTCAGTCTTTAGTTGGGCTCAGGCCTGGCTAGGAATCTTGCTACAGGAGGGTGGGATACTCACCTCCTGACAGAAGATGCCTGAGGTCCAAAAGATTGAGGAAAGTCTGCTCTTTTTTGGCTGGAGCTTCTCCTATAGATTCCTACCTTCTAATACCCACCTTTGCTATCCTGATACTGGCAAGTGTAAGCTGTGAATTCCAGCTGTCCACAGGAAACTTCTCTGTCTGATTATCTCCTTTAGGGGCACTCCTTTTGTTTGTTCAGAAAGGTGTCTGTCAGTTCTGTCATCAGAATTTCCTTCTTTTGGGGAAGTGGATGTGCTGCCTATCAGTACCATGGTACTACCGCTGCAAATCCCACCCTACCTACCCACAGAGACCCCTTCTGGGCTAGGTATAATCCTGGGGAGTCCAGGAACTTGAGGGCTTTCATGTTGAATATTTTGTGTTTGATGTTGGGCCTGTGCTTTTCCCCAGTTGTCTCTTTTTCATAAGTTATACCGGGAATCTAGCTGTCCTAGGATATCCTTCTGTCTGGAGAGTCCCTCACATTATGGCTGTCAGGAGTCCCTTGCTTCAGCATCTGCTTTTGTGTCCCTCCTTTTATTGGGATGTGAATGTGTCTACTTTTGTACCTGAGAGTCCCAAGACCCACACTATGAAAAGCTACCTTCCTGTCCTGGGGAGAAGGAGGGACCAAGCTCCCAGGGTCACTTTTCACAGGACATTCTTCTTTCATCTCTGTCACCCTCCCATTTTCCCCTCCATCTCTCCATGATTCCAGTCAAAGGTCTCCCCTCATGCTATGGAAAGCTACCCCATAGATGAGACCCACAAAGTACTGAACCCGGGAGGCTTGGCTGTCTCCAGCATAGTTCTGATGTTCATGGCTCTGGTACACCAGCCACTGGCCACTCTTCTGCTGATTCCTCAGGGCCTGGAGACTCTGAGGGAAGGTGTAGAAGGCCCCAGAGTCCAGAGGAGAATGTTCCCCAGATGGGGGGGAATTCACTGTGCCAGGAGCAGGAAGGAGCCACTGGGGTGTTCTTCTCCTGTCCTGACCAAGTGTCTGAAAATATGAGACAGGTTAGGGTGAGGGTTTTAGACCCCAGAGAAATTCAAACCCTTTTCTTATAACAGAAAAGAGAAAAACATTTTCACCAAGTTTCACCCTGAATCCAAAAATAAAGAAAGGTAAAACTCACCGAGGATGTTTCCCTGGTGCCCCTGCCAGACTCATAACACCATAATTCATCCCCAACCACAAATCCTTCTGACATGACACCCCTCCCAGTCCCTCTGCAGCTGCTTGTGAGGTCCAGCATCCAGCCTCTTTTTCACATTGCCTAGTGGAGTCAGGGGTGTGTGAAGGAGTCATCTCTCACACCTGACCTTCGTTCCTTCAGGACTTATAAATCCATTTACTGCCATCACTGTAGAGGTTGAGAAATGTGTGTGGAACCCATTTCATAGCTCTCTGCATTCCTGGGAGGGGACTGTGTGGCCTGGG
Source organism: Carlito syrichta (assembly GCF_000164805.1). Lineage (NCBI taxonomy): Eukaryota > Metazoa > Chordata > Mammalia > Primates > Tarsiidae > Carlito > Carlito syrichta. Next base: position 70,296 of record NW_007176233.1, read on the forward strand.
TCAGCAGGTGTCTGATTGCCACGGAGGATGTGGTGAGAGAGTTTGTAACACTGGTGTGATGAATCTGGGAAGGCTTTGAGGAAAGGGGAACTGTGAAGATGGTCCTGGATGCCCCAATATCCTCTAAACTGGAGGTCATGACAGGATGGGGGTGGATTGGGAATTATGGGGGTATGAGGAAGAATGCATTGACCCCATTGATGCAGACCCCAATACAGGGTCTGAATTGAGTGATCCCATCCTAAGCTTGAGTGACCCAAAGATGAAGTTTATGGTTATTGCTCACGTTCCCCTCCAGAGCCATGGAGCAACACATCCCCTGCAGGCTGGGCATGCTGGATTGGAGCTGGAATGATACACATGGGACTTCTCTTGGTGGGAGGAGAGGCCTTGGTCCCATTGTTAGTACATTTTCCTCCGTGAATCCTCCAAATGTGTGTGTGTGTGTGTGTGTGTGTATGTGTGTGTGTGTGTGTGTGTTTGGGTCTCTCCTTTCCCTGCAAGATACTCTGTTACCCAGGAGCCCTTTTCCATGGGTAATCAACCTCCTGTGCTCACAAGTGTCACTGGGACAGAGTACAACACAACGCAGAGTAACTCATGACACCTAGTTCTGGATGGACATTCTCAGAGCAGGACTTGGACATACAAGGCCTAGGTGTCTATTGTTGTCTGGGTTTTACACCTGCAGAGCTGACACCTGTGATACATACCTGCCACCCTGCCATACCCAACAGTATCCCACACAGTATGTGCCTCTGCTGACCTCTGTGATATGCTTGCTGTTTCTTTTCAAAAATCCCCTCCTCAAGGCTCCCCTTGTCTCCTGTTTCACTATTGGTCCAGGCAGAAAATCACGTCCCTCCCCCTCGTCAGTGCCATATGCAGGCCCAAAGCTCAGAGACTGCAGATGCTTGGCTTCTTTTTGCTGGTGTCTCAGCCTAGGTCTCACTGACTTGCTTCCTCTGTACCTTTCATGATTTTCCCAGGTAGATGCCCAACATGGATGCATGTGCAGGTGAATTGTGTGTCTTATCAATCAGACATCCCACTGAATTCTTAAGAGGAGGAGTCAGCTGACATTAGAGATCATGGTAGAACTCCAGACCCTGCCAGTTGACTAGGAACTCATCAGTTTGTTGACAACCTGCAGTCACTGGGACTGCATGTCCTTGTGAGGAGTCAGGGGAGAGCAGAGCAGACTGCTCATCTCTAGTGTCCTTGAATACAACTGTGCCACCCAGTGTCATGAGAAACATTAGACTCCCAGAGGGATTGTAGGGTAAGTGACGAGGGTCCAGGTGTGAGGTCCTGTGAGTGAGGGCTAGAGGGAGGGCCTATGGGGACAAAATGCAGAAACCATGGGGAGACAGAAGCAGTGTGGTGCCCTATAGTGAGGGCAGTTCTCAAGTTTTGATAGGGGGTGATTTACAAGTGAGGAAGTGTATGACTTTGGAGGAGGAGAAGGAAGGACATCAAAATGAAAGACATTGCACATTGTGAGGGCCCAGGATAACAGGCATGGGAGCTCAGTCATTCACCTGGAAACAAGGGGACTGGAAGAAGTGTTTGACCCCTAGTGCCCAGAGGTGGATTTTGCACAGTGTTGCAGGAAGAACAGGGGAGAGTGGGAAAGAATGGACAGGCCTGGGTCCTTCTGATGGCTTTTGCTTTGCTCTGGAATATACAGAGGTTGTCAAAAGACAGTAAAAGTATCCTTCAGAGAAACATCAGGGTGCTTTTCATGACTGCTTTGTCCCCAGATCAAAGGATTCTGTTCTTGTTTGAATATGGTTAAATGTAGAATGGAAAGTATATAAACAAAAATGAGCAAAGACTTGAGTTTCTGCTTGACAGTGAGGATATTTATTGAGGGTGATTGAGTGCAGGGAGTAAGGCGGACAACGTGGCATGGAGGAAGATCTTCCCCTGGGCTCCCAAGCTCTAAACTCCCTGGGATGGGGGAGGTCCAGGACCTAAGAACACTGTGCAGGGACCACTGTCTTCTCCGTGGTGCTTCCTTCATGCGTGACTTGGCAGGTGTATGAACCCTGACGTCTCCACTCTTCAGGTGATAAGCTCAGATAGCTACTGGCAGCATACTTGTTGTTGCTCTGTTTTGAGGGCATGGTGGTCTCCACACCCTGAGTGACGGGGGATCCGTTTGCCTTCCAGTTCACTGTCAATACACTTGGGTAAAAGTCATTGATGAGACACACCAGTGTGGCTTTGTTGGTTTGGAGCTCCTCAGGGGATGGCGTGAACAGAGTGACTGAGGGGGAGGCCTTGGGTTGACCTGTGAGTGTCAAGGAAGAAAAGGATTTCATTGTCTTGATTTTCTCATGGGAAGCCATAGCCTCTGTGTGTGAAAAGTGTTCTGGCCATCTATGCCAATTCAAGACCCTACATATGGCTAATGTGTCTCTTGGACACTTCGTCAGGTTTTCATAAAAACACTCTTTGTCATTACTAAGAATCCCGGAGCCAGCCTGCCCATGACCTATTTTAAACCCTCTAGACTTGACCTCCTGCTAAGCAGCGGGCCCTCAGTTACCTTCTCCTGCTTCCTCCTGAATTTTTTCTGATCTGGTCTATCTGGAGATATCTGTCTGTCCCCTGAGCTCTCTGAGTCTCTAGTTAGATTCACTCTGGAGGCTTCTTTGTGCTACATGTCTGCTGTAAATGATCTGGGTCTAACCTAAAGGCTACGTTTTTACTCAATTTTTTTCCCCTGGAGCCTCTGCAGTAGGGCCTTTGATCATCCAGTGAGTCTATCTGCCTGTCATGGTCTTTAGTTGTTGGAGTTCATGTTAAGAGTCCCTATGTCTATGGGTTGATTGGTGACATTTATGCCTTGGTCTTGGGATCATATTTTGGGTCAGTAAACTCAGGGAATACTGCTTCTTGGGGTACATCTTGCAGAGACCCAGTAACCCACCTTCCTGAATTCTGTGTCTTTAGATGACTACTCTGCTGACTCCCTTGTGTCCAGAACCTTCCTCTTCTTCCCTCCTGACTGGGTTTCCTGAATTCAAGGCCAACTCAGGACTTTCTCTGTGGCAGCCCATGGAATCCTGGAAAAGTCCTCCCACCTCCTACCTTGTTTCTGCCCTGGATCCAGTTCGTCAGCCCAGGGGACATGGCCATGAGCCTCTGACCTGTGGCTCACAGCTGTGGCACTGAAAGTTCATGGTTCAATAAAGTCTCCCAAGTGTTCACTCCTTCAATTCACTTGCTCCCTCTTCCCATAATATGGATCCTCTGTTTCCCTTCACAATGTGACCCAGGCAGATAGCACCAGGATGGGGAGTACAAGACAGAGCAAATCCTGGAGGCCCAATGACCCCCTGTTACCCAGGCATACATACATACATACATACATTCATACATACAAGCAAAGAGACAGAGTCAGAGCAGCAGTCTGAGTAGTTAACGCTGTCAACTCTTGGTCTCTGGGGTCAAAGGTGAAGTGCTGTATTGACCATCTGAGGCAAGTAGGTACCTGAACAAGGTCGGGGGACATTATTGCCCCAAGGTTTGAGGTCAGGGAGAATGCTTGAGCACAGGCTGACAGAAGACAGAAAAACAACAAAAACTAAAAAATTGACCTAAACCCTGGAGAAAGCAGGGGAAAAGAACAAACAGGACACTCACCTAGGATGGTCAGCCTGTCTCCTTATCAGAAGTAATTGTGGGATCTAGCTGTCCTAGGACATTTTTTTTTACTTAGAGAGTCCCTGTCAGCTTTCCTATCAGAAGATTCTACCTTCAGTATCTACTTTGGGGTTGCTACTCTTTGTTGAAGTGCTGATAAACCAAACTTTGTGCCTTACAGTCCTGAGAGTCACACAGTCAAAAGCAGCCAGTCTGCCCTGGGAGGGAGGAACCCAACTCCCCGGGGTCACCTTCTCATGGGATATTCTTCCTCTATCTCTGTCACTCTCTCACTTCTCCCCCATCTCTCCATGTCTCCAATGTCCTGTCCTCACATTGTGTAATGCCTCCCCATAGCTGGAACCCACAGAGGAAAGAACCCAGGAAGGCTGAGCTGTCCCCAGCATCATTCACAAATTCAGATTCCTGGTGCCCCCACATCAGTTCCCTGTTCCACTGGTCCCTGAGGTCCTAGAAACTATGAGGGAGGGTGTAGAACATCCCAAGAGTCCAAAGGAGAAAGTCTGAGAGAGAGAATGAGAGAGAGAGAGAGAGAGAGAGAGAGAGAGCTCTCTTGTGAGCAGGCTGGAGGGGTTAGAATTGCAGAACCCTGAGAGATTCAGACCCTTGCCCTGGAACCAAAGGAAAGGAGAAAGGCATTTCCCCAAAATTTCACCCTGAAACCCCAGTGAAAATAGAAAGTGAAGACTCACCAAGGACGGTCAACTGTGTGCCACTGCCGAATACACCACACTGCGATTCAGCCCCGTACACAAACCCTCCTGAGACCCCACCCAGTCCCTCAACAGCTGCTTATGAGACTCAGGGTTCAGCCTCCTCTTAACATGGGCAGTTGAATGGGTCATCTCCCCACACCAGCCCATCTCTTTCTCCAGTGTTTAGAAATCCATTTATCCCCATCATGATAAGGCTTGAGAGGTGTGTTAAATCCTTTCCAAACCTACTGCATTCCTGGGATGGGGTTGCACGGCCTGGGTCAGTTGGTGTCCAAATACCATAAAGGAAGAGGTAAGAGAAGTTACAACCCAGTGATGATGAACTTTGGACCTGTTTGAGGAGCTGTGAACTGTGGGGATGGGGCGGGTCCTGGATGCCCCCCTTATCATCCAGTGGAAGTGATGACAGAAAGAGCTTGGAATATGAATCGCGGGGTGTGGGGAAAGTTACATTGACCCAGGGCTAATGACCCCACTGCACGATCTGAGTTTGAGCACCCCCATCCTAACCTCCACTGTCCTGAAGATGCAGTGTATGATCACCTCTCATGGTCCCCTCCATAGTCCACAAACAGCAGCATCCCTGGAGCATGGGTGTGCTGGATTAGTGCTGAAATGACCCACATGGAGCTCTCCATGTTGTAGGAGGGGCCATGGGTTCCACTGCCAGTAGAGATACTTCCAAGGACTCTATGAGAGAAGAAGTCCCTCTTTCCCCTCAAGATCCTTCTGTTACAAACTGGCACTCATGTCCACAAGTGTCACCAGGACTGAGTACTTAATAGCCTGGGGACACACATGGTAACGTACACTGGATGGAATTGTTCAGAGCAGTTCTTGAACACAAATTCCTAGGTGTTCTTTCTGGTCTGTGTTCATCACCTGCAGATCTCACACCTGTGACACACACCTGCCACCCTGCCCTCACAACAGTGTCCCCCACAGGAGGTATCTCCACTAACATCTGAGATCTGCCTGTTACTTGTTTTCCAGAATTCCTCCCTCAAGGCTCCTCCTCTCTTGTCTCACTCTCAGCCAGGACAAATAATCCTGCCCCTCCTCCATGTCAGGGCCAGCCCCACAGGTCCAAAGCTCAGGGACTATGGATTCCTGTATTCTCTTGGCTTGTGTTCCAACATGAGTCTCACTGCAATGCCTTCCACCTGAGCCTTTCCTGATCTACCCTAGAAGACTGCTGACCAACATGATTGTGCGCACAATCGATTTGTGTATGTATGTGTGTTAAAGGTCAGACACCCACTGCGTTCTTAAGAGGAGGAGTCAGTTGACACCCAAGGTAGAACTGCGAAACTTGTCACTGACTTTGAACTCATCAGCCTGTGGAGAACTTGTGGTCACTGGGATATTAAGTCCTTGTGATGGAATTAGTGAAGAACAGAGCTGATTGCTGTCCCACAGTGTCCTTGAATACAGCTAGTCCACTTAGTGATGTGCATAACAATATGCTTCAGGGGGGTTTATGGAGTGAGTGATCAGGGTCCAGGTGTGAGTTTCAGTTATTGAGTCCACAGGGAGGGCTTGTGGGGCAGAGGTCAGGGGTCATGTGGAGACAGGTACAGGGCGGGTCCCTTTTGAAAGGGCGGAACTCTGAATTTTGATGGGGTGAGATAGATAAGTGTAGAAATGTATATAACCTTGGAGGGAGAGATGGAAGGACACCTTGAAAGAAGGATCATGTCGACTCTGAGTACTCAGGAAAACTGAGAAGAAAGCACAGACATTATTCTGGGGCCACTGGGATGAAAGGAATGTTTGTCCTCCTGTATCCTCATGGGGACTTTTGCACAGTGTCTCAGGAAGCACAGGGTAAAGTGGGAAAGAATGGGCAGTCTGGACCTCTGACGGTCTTTACCTAGAAATATTCTCTGGAACATTCAGTGGGGGTAGGACAACAGAAAGTATCCCTCAGAGAAATATCAAGGTGCTTTTCCTGGATGCTTTATCACTAGATCAAAGGGTTCCTTTCACTTTTGAGAATGGTTACATGTGGAATGGAAAATGTGCAAGCCAAAATGGGCAAAGACGAGAATTTCTGATTGACAATGATGATATTTATTGAGGGCTTATTAGGTACAGAGAGAAGGGTTGATGACTTGGCATGGAGGGGGACTCTTCCCCTGGGCTGCCAAGTTCTAAGATTCCATTGGTTGGGGTAGGCCAGGGCCAAATAACTCTGTGCAGGGGCAACTGTCTTCTCAATGATGCTCCCATTGTGTGTGACCTGGCAGCTGTGGCTACTTCTCGACTTATTCAGGTTGGGTGTCATGGTTAGGTAGCTGCTGGCTTGTACTTTTTGCTGCCGTTTTGAGGGTTGGGTAACCTCCACGCTATGAGTGATTGGGGTGCTGTCAACCTTACAGGTCACAACTATGTTGCCTGCTAGAAGTCTCTCATGAGACACACCAGTGTGACCTTGCTGATTTGAATCACCTCAGATGTGGCATGAACAGAGTGAAGTAGGGAGCTACCTAGGAGCTGACCTCCAGGATTTGGAGGGGCAGGAGGTTAGTTGCCTCTTGTCCACATGGGCCTGCTGACCTCAATCTTGAGTTTGGTACAGCCAAGTTCAGGAAACTTGTTAAAGGAGGGTGGGTATATTCTGCTCATGTAGAAGAGCCAGAGGGCCCAAGGACTGAGGAAACTCAGGTCCCTTTTGATTTAGCTCCTACAGGTTCCCAACTACTCATTACCCACCGTTGCTTTTCTGATACTGGTTGGTCTAAGTCCTGGGACCCACCTTTCCTAAAGGAAATTCTATGTTGATCAGATCCATTGGCAGCACTCCTTTGGATCTGTTCAGAAAGATGTCTATCTGTTTTGTCTTCAGAAAATGCTCCTTTTCGGCGAGTAAATATGTTGCCTATTTGTACCCTAGTACCCCCAGAGCAAATTCCACCCCACCTATCCACAGAGAGCCCTTCTCGGCAGTGGTATAATGCTGGCCCCTGTTCTTGGGGAGTTCATGAAATTGAGGGCTTCCATGTATGAAATATTTTGAGTTGGAGGCTGGTCCTGAGCTGGTTCCCCGTTGTCTTCTTATTACGGGAATCTACCTGTGTTAGGACATCCTTCTACCTGGAGTGTTCCCTCTCACCTATGCTTGTCAAGAGTCCCTTCCCTCAGCATCTGCTTTTTGGTCACTCCATTTAGGTGGTATGTGATATGCCTACCTTTGTGCCTGAGAGTTCCGAGACCCACACTATCAAAGTCTACCTGCCTATCCTGGGGAAAAGGAGGGACCCAATTACTGAGATTACTTTTTCTTGACATTCTTTGTTCATCTCTGTCCCCCTCTCATTTTCACCTCCATCTCTCCATTTCTCCAGTCAAAGGCCTCTCCTAATGCTGCATAAAGCCACCCTATATCTGAGAGCCACAGAGGACTGAATCGAAGAGGTTTAGCTGTCTCCAGCATCCTTCACAAGTTTGTGGTTCTCATGTACCATCCACAACCCCCTGTTCTGCTCATTTCATTGTGCCTGGAGACTCTGAGGGGATGTTTATAACATACCTTTGTCCAGAGGAGATTGTACCCCAAAGGGAGACAGACAGAGAGAGAGAGAGAGAGAGAGAGAGAGAGAGAGAGAGAGAGAGAGGCTTCCCTATGCAGGGAGCAAGAGGGTGTCACTGGGATGTTCTTTTCTTGCCCTGACCACGTGTCTGAAAATATTAGATAGGTTCGAGGGATTAGGGTTGCAGACCCCAGAAAAATTCAGACCCTTGCCCTAGGTGGAACAGAAAAGAGAAAAACATTTTCCTCAAATTTCACCCTGAATTCAAAAAGAAAGAATGGTGAGACTCTCCAAGAACGGTCATCCTAGTGCCTCTGCCAGCCACATAACACCATGACTCAGACCTGAACTCAAACCCTCCTGACATGATACCCCACCCAGTCCTCTGCAGCTGCTTAGGAGGCCCAGAATCCAGCCACATTTTTACATGGGCTGTTAGAATGTGGGGTGTGTGAAGGGGTCGTCTCTTACAAACCTGACCATCTCCACCTTCAGGACTTAAAAATCCATTCACTGCCATCAGATAAGAGGTTAAGAGAAGTGTGTGAATTCTGTTTGCCAGCTCCCTGCATTCCTGGGAGGGGACTGCGTGGCCTGGGTCAGCAGATGTCTGATTGTCATGGAGCAGAGTGTGAGAAAAGTTACAATACTGGAATGATGAGGCTGGAAAGGCTTTGAGGATCTGGGAATTTTGAGAGGGTCTTGGATGCCCCCATATCCTCCACACTGGAGGTCATGAGAGGATGGGCTTGGAATGGATATTATAGGAATATGGAGAGGATTGCATAGACCCCACAGACGCAGACCCTAATACAAGATCTGGGTGTGTGTGATCCCATCCTACACTCGACTGCCATTAAGATGCTGCCTATGGTTACTGCTCATGTTCCCATCCAGAGACTATACGGCTGTGGACACCCTGTAGGCTGGGCATGCAGAATTAGAGCTGGAATGGTCCACACAGAACCTCTCATGATGAGCAGAGAAGTCTTGCATCCCACTATCAGTACATTTTCTTCCATGAACCCAACAAAAGTGTGTGTGCTTGGCTCTCTGCTGTCCCCAGGAGCTCCTTCATTACACACAGGTGCCCTTGTCCATAGGTACTCCACAGTCTCCTGTGCTCACAAGTGTCACCAGGACAGAGTACACCACAGCCTAGGGTCACTCATGGCACCTAATCCTAGATGGGCATTTCAGAGCAGGGCTTGGACACACAAGGCCTGGGTGTCCATCCTTGTCTGGGTTCAAGAACTTCAGAGCTGACACCTGTGATACACACCTGTCATCTTGCCCTATTCATCAGTGTCCCACACAGCAGGTGCCTCTGCTGACCTCTGGGATCTGTCTGCTGCTCCTTTTCCAGAATCCCTTCTTCCAGGCTGCCCTTGTCTCCTGTTCCACTCTTGGACCAGACAGAAAATCCTGCCCCATTCCATGTCAGAACTGATCCCAGGCCCAAACTCATAGTTTGCAGATGCTTAGATTCTCTTTGCTCGCTTCCCAACCTGGGTCTCACTGACTTGCTTCCTCTGGACCCATCCTGATCTTCCCAGGGAGATGCACAACATGGATGCATGTGCAGGTGATTTGTGTGACTATGTTGTGTGTCTGTGTTACCAATCAGATCTCCCTCTGATCTCTTAAGCAGGGGAAACAGCTGATACCTAAGGTCATGGTAGAAAACCAGAACCTACCAATTGAATTTGAATGCATCAGTTTGGTGACAATCTGCTGTCACTGGGATATTGTATCCTTGTGGTGAAGTCAGTTGAGAGCTGAGCTGACAGCCGTCCACTAGTGTCCTTGAATACCAATGGACCACATGTTGACATGTGAATCAATAGTATCCCAGGTGGTTTTAAGGGTGAGTGACCAGGGTCTAGGTGTCAGGTCCTGTCAGTAGGGCTAGTCAGAGCACCTGTGGAGGCAAAAGACAGAAACCATGGGGAAACATAGACAGGATGCACCCCTATGGTGAGGGCAATGCTCAAGGTTTTGATGGGGGAGATTTACAAGTGTGAAAGTATATGGCCTTGGAGGAGGACATGGAAGGACATCCTGAATGAAAGATGATGCCAACTGTGAGGGCCCAAGATTGCAGGAAAGCAGGCTCAGCCATTTTCTTGTGGGCCTGGGGAATGGAAGGGGTTTTTGTCCCCTAGTATCCAGAGGTGGTCGTGTACACAGTGCTGCAAGAAGCACACGGGTAAGGTGGGGAAAAATGGGCATGCGGATCCTTCTGATGGTCTTTTCCTTGTTCTGGAACATTCAGTGGTTGTCGAATGACAGTAAAAGTATCCCTCAGAGAAACATCAGGGTGCTTTTCTTGGATACTTTGTCCCCATATCAAAATATACAGCTCACCTTTGAATGTGGTTAAGTGTACAACAGAAAGTATATAAACAAAAATGAGCAAAAACTGGAATTTCTGATTGACAGTGAGGATATTTGTTGAGAGTTTTTCAGTGAAGGGAGAATACTGACAACCTGGCATGGGGGAAAACCCTTCCCCTGGGCTCCCAAGATCTAGGCTTCCATGGGTTGATGGAGGACCAGGGCCTAAAATTACTATGCAGGAACCACTGTCTTCTCTACTGTGCATCCTTCACGTGAGACTTCGCAACTCAATCTACAGTGAGCTATATTGGTCAGGGGTCATGATCAGGTAGCTGCTGGCCGCATACCTGCTATTGCTCTGTTTGGAGGGCTTGGTGGTCTCTATGCCCTGGTGATGGATGAGCCGTCTGCCTTCCAGGTCACTGTCACCTTGCTTGGGTAGAAGTTGCTCATGAGACATGCCATTGTGGCTTTGTTTGTTGGGAGCGCCTCAGAAGATGGCAGGTACAGAGTGACTGAGGCGATGGCCTTGGACTCACCTGTGAGGGTCAGGGAAGAACAGGAGTTCAGAGTCTTGGTTTCCACATGGGGACCTTTGGCCTCTGTGTGTAAGGAGGTTCTGGCCCTCTATGCCAGTTCAAAATCCTTCATATGGTTCAAAGTCTCCTGGACAGTGGGTCAGGGGTCCTAAAACCACTCTCTGTCAATTCTAAGAACCCCATAGCCTGCCTCCCCATGACCTATTTTGAGACAATTTAGAATTTGGACTCCTGCACAGACAGTGGTCCCTCAGCTTCTTGCTCCTGCCTCCTCCTGACATGCTGACCTGGTCTATCTGGAGCTGTGTGTCTTCCCCTGAGTTCTCTGAGTCTCCTGTTAGATTCATTCTGGGGGCTTTTCTTACCCAACATGTTTGCTGTGCACACTCTTGGTCTAACCTAAAGGCTCTGTTTTTAATGAATTCTTTTTTCGCTGGGGCCTTTGCGGTAGGGTCTTTGGTCATCTGAGTAAGTCTATCTGCCTATCCTGATCTTTAGTTGTTGGAGTTCATGTTAAGAATCTAAGGACTGATCGGTGGCATTTATATATTTGATCTTGGGATAGTGCCTTGGGATCAGTAAACTCAGGGCATCCTGCTTTATGGGGAACATCATGTAGAGACTCAGTAACCTACCATCCTGAATTCCACATCCATAGATTACTTCTGTACTGGCTCCCTTGTGTTAAGAGCCTTTCTATCCTTCCTCCATTCTGGCTGGGTTTCCTGAGTACAAGGCAGCACAGATCTTTCTCTGTCCAGCCCATGGAAATCTGAGGAGGCCCTTCTACCTCCTTCCTTGTTTCTGTCCTGGCTCCAAAGTCCCTCAACTCAGGGGACATGGCCATGAACCTCGGACCTGTGGTTCCCCAGCTGTGGCACTGACAGTCAGGACCAAATAAATTCTCCCAAGCAGTCACTCCTTCAATTCCCTTTCTCCCTCTTCCCATAATTTGGGTCCTCAGTTTCCATTCATAAAGTGAAACAAGCAGAAAGGGCCCAGATGGGGAGAACCAGACAGAGCAAATCCTGGAGACCCAATGACCCCCACCCTGTCAACTAGACATATATACGTACATACATACGAACATACATACATACAAAGAGACAGAGAGACAGAGGAGTAGTCTCAGCAGTTCCACCTTTCCAATACCAGCCTCTAGGGTCAAAGCTGAAAAGCTGTGGTGACCAGCTGAGGCAAGTAGGTGTCTTAACAAGGTGGAGAGAGATTCTTTTCCTAGGGTTTGAGGTCAGGAAGAACACTTGATCACAGGCTGACACAAGAGAGAGAGAAAACAAGAAATAGTACAAAATTGACTAAAAGCCAAAGAAAGCAGGGAAGGAGGAGAAAGATGACACTCACCAAGGATGGTGAGCTTGGTCTTTCCACTGAACAGCCAACACAGGCTCATACAAAAAGCACTCCCTTGGCCATGCCCCAGTCTCTACATGCAGCAGAAAATATGGCAGCCCAGGCTCCTGTACTTGCAGATGTCTACTTAGCCGTGAGTCCCAACAGTACCCATCCTCAGTCATGAATGGGTGACATTGTATGACTCTGGATTTCATCCTGGAAATCTAAACTTCTGAGTGTTGTCAGTGTGCTGGCTTTGGTTTTCCATCTAAACATCACCCAGGCATTGGAATGAGTTTATTGGAGGGCATTTGTGTCACCTAGGAATGAATTTCCATGTAAATGGATAGATGGCATCTTCTCTGCAGAACTGATATATCTGATCTCTTGCTCAGACCATGGGGTGAGAGAGGTTGTCCTCCTTCTTAAAGGGCAAGTCCATTGACCATGGACGACTTTGTCCTGAGAACCTTCTTATGACCCTGGCTCTGACACCAGGGCTCACAGCCCCCCCCTTTCCTGGGGTGTCCTTGTTGGATGGGCCTGACCAGTGAGGCCTAACTGGACTCCTGGGAAATGCCAGCTTAATCTTACAAGGTGACTTTGGTAGCACCGTGCTTCATTTAAATTTGGCATCATGTCTTCAGGGTCACATAGTATGGTGGCCTCCATTTCTTTATTCAAATTGGGGATATGAGCCAGCATGCCAACCATGGTATCAAAAGACCACCTCCCACCAATGCCCAGGGGTAAGTGGCCCATTCCAGGCCTGAACCAGGGAAAAGACTCGTGAGGGAGAACCTCTCATGATCAGAGAAATCAAGAACCATGGAGATCCCCTCTGGTCATGTCAGCGATCACAGGAACTACCTGAAAAATTTACTTATGGGCAAACGTCCATGTTTTTTTTTCTTTCATTAATCAGTATTTTTTATTATGGTTTTGTGGGGTACAGTTAAGGGTTAGGTGTACAATGACGTTTCATTCAGGCACCCTGT